>NC_047105.1:6230669-6431381 GCF_902500255.1 Thalassophryne amazonica | reverse complement strand
ACACACAACATATATATATATATACACACACACACACACACACATATATATATATATATATATACACACACACACACACACACACACATATATATATATATACACACACACACACACACACACACATATATATATATATATATATATATACACACACACACACACACACACATATATATATATATATATATATACACACACACACACACACACACATATATATATATATATATATACACACACACACACACACACATATATATATATATATATATACACACACACACACACACACACATATATATATATATATATATATATATATATATATATACACACACACAGGCTGCATTTATGAGTCATGGCCGTGGAGGTGTACAGAATCTTCTCACAGCTGCTGCTTTTACTGTGACTGCATCAAAATGAACAGTTTTAAAAATGAGTCGTCATAACACAACATCATGTTTATGTAAACTGTGGAATTAATCTGTGCCTCCGTTCTTAACATTAAGAGCTACATTCCACTAACATGCACGCTGGGAGGCTTCTAGCAGCTATATCACGTCGGAAACACCTGAGTACTTTGTTTTCGGACGTCTCTGTAGCTGTTTGCTGTGAATGCCGGAAGTGCACAAAGTAATCCCGGTGGATCATCGGATGGTCACTAACAGCCTGAATCTTAGTCATTATGATTTCAGTGCAACATGTCCTTTAAAACTCTTACGTGCTTCTGTGGCAGTATAGATATTTATGTAGATCTCTGCAGAGGGAATTATGGGTACCGCCACATGCACGTCTTTCTCTGCTGCACCATGTTTGTTGAAGGACTGTAAAATGATATTCATGATTACATTTTTTTTTTTTTTTTTAATCCAAGTCGGTTAATCTTTTTTCTTCTGTGGTCAAATTCCAGCCATAATTAAAGATAGCTGAATGTGCAACTTTTCTTCCCAACAGCCCCTGAACACAACACAATTAATGGGTCAGGAACAGGTGCTGTGACCACTGACCCGCTTCCTGACCCGTGGATGCTAAACGGCAGCGGTGTCCTACCTGCCGGACTGTGCCGCCGTCTTATTGTGTCCTGTGTTCTCCTCACTGACAGGTGAAATGATGTCGAACTGGATGGGCGTTTCGGGGGCAACCAAGGCATCCAATGAGAGGACAGAAAGGGCAGGTGAAGGTTCAGAGCCCACAGAGCTGATGCTGCCCGTCCGGCCCACATGACCCTTACTGGAACACAGAGACAGCCTGGTTCTGTTATCTGAAACACCGCTTTATCTGGATGTAGGTTTAGATCCAGGAGAGGAAACAGCCCCTCACTAACACCTGCCAACATAAAGTTATCTAGCTCTCAGCATTTAATAAAACAAAACCGTTTTTGCTTGAGGCCCGACTGTCCCACCTGGTGGGTCTCATGCTCTCATGTCTCTGTTGGAAAGACGGCGATGGCGTCACAGCCTCCAGGGCTGACTGGTTGACTCTGGCTGCCAGCTCCTACCAACGAGCAGACAGAAGGAAGGAATGAAAACTTAAATATCACATTAGTAAAGCTTGTGTCAATTCCATTTTGAGCGATCTATTAAATTCTGTTCATACTACAGCCCGAATTTCCTACACATAAATGAAGACAATATTGAGTGTATTCTGTTTGGTGACTCACTGATAATGGACGTTGGGGGATTGTTGGTTAAACCCACTGTCAGAAGTCTCGGGGTGATGTTTGACAGTGGTTTTAACTTCGACAAACAAATTGACTGTGTGGTAAAGTCAAGTTTTTAATGAACTATGGCTTTTAGCAAAGGTGAAGCCTTTTTCAAATCGTGTAGATCTGGAAAAAGCCATTCATGCTTTTATTAGTTCTCGGGTGGACTATTGCAATGGGCTTTATGTTGGTGTCTCCCAGTCTTCAGGTGACTTCAAGTGGTTCAAAATGCTGCAGCATGTCTGTTAACTAACACACGTAGACGCGGCCACATCACCCCTGTCCTCTACACTCTGTATTGGCTTCCAGTTCAGGCTAGAATTGATTTGAAATTTTTTATGTTTGTTTTCAAAGCTCTGAATGGTTTGGCCCCTCCATACTTAGCCGAGCAGCTGACACATTGGGACCAAAACGGAGTTTTGAGATCGTCTAACACAGTGGTGTCCAAACTATTCCAGAAAGGGCTGAGAGGGTGCAGGTTTTCTTTGCAGCCACTGACTTCAGCAGGTGATTTCACTGATTAACATCCCTTTGAACAGATGGAATGAGTTCACCAGTAAAATCACCTGCTAGAGTCAGTGGCTGCAAAGAAAACCTGCATCCTCTCAGCCCTTTCTGGAATAGTTTGACACCACTGGTCTAACCAGTGTGCACTAGAGATTCTGAGGTCTAGATACTGCCACTGGAGAGACCGAGCTTTCTCTGTGGCTGCACCAGACTGTGGAACAAGCCCCCCCCCCACCCATCCCTGACCTGGGTCTTTTTAAATCTAAATTGAAAACCTTCCTTTATGAGAGACAGCGGCTAATAACATTGGCTCAGCTTGGTCTAGTATGAAGGCTATTGCCGGCCTCCAAAATATGAAAAATAGCACAAACATCACTTTAAATAGTTTCAACTCAGATACTGAACTAGCTCATGCTCTTAATTGCTTTTATAATCATTTTAACACATCTGATTTTAGCAAGGAAACCCAGGAACTTAGCCTCAACCCTGGTGACCCCTGGCAATTTTCCTTTAACCAACGGGATATTGAAGAAGCCTTCCTCAGCACAAGAGTAAACAAGAATCACGGCCCAGGCAATATCTGCAGCCACTTACTCAAATCTTGTGCAAAAGAGATGAGGCCAGTTTTTTTTTTTTTTTTAAAATCAGTAATCCCACAAACTTGAATGATTTTAGACCTGTTGGCTGAACATCAATCCCGATGAAAATCTTTGAGAAATTGGTACGGTCTAAAATATTAAAAAGCACTATGCATGCATTTGATCATTACAATTTGCTTCCAGGCCTAACAGATGAGTGGAGGACGCCACACTCTGCTTAACTCATTGAGTGCCATTGACGTCTTTTCAGACAGTAACGATCAGCGCCAAAGACGCGTTATCGCGTCAATTACACTTTTTTATGGGGGGGGAATCAGCTGATCTAACTTGTGTAAAAAAATTTGAGTTGTAATCACAAGGGAACCCATTCTGTGGGTGGTAGCAGTGTGAGTGTGGACCGGAGCGCGGCTCACTCTCCAACGTTGTGCGGACGTCTTACGGTTGTACCACTCCTAATCCGAATGATTTCCACCTGGCTGTCTGTCAAACTGTGATGCAGTCATGCTGCTCCAGTCGTTCCATCTTTTTCCTTGGAATGAAAAAATGCCGAGCGCACGACACACACCTCACACAAAGGCTGCTTACAAGCAAATGACGCAATCGACAGGCTCATGCAAGCACACGATTCAAATCCATCAGGTTTTTGAAAAAAATAAAAAAGGTCCAATACGCGGGAGCCAGAGGGAAAAGACGTACCGCTGAGAGAAGAGACAGACGGAGTCCCTCCCCTGACGGGGTTTTTTTTTTTTTTTTTGGTGCATTATACAATAGGATCACTTTTCATAATGTTTGAAATGTCACTGAAGCAAAAACAATTATAATCAAAGACATTTTCTCCTTCAAATGTTGCTTGTCACAAAAAGCCAATTTTCTCAGTTTTTTTGTTAGAAATCAGCATTGTTCTGCAGACAATTACTAAAGAATGGAAAGAGGTACAAAAACTTTTTTTCTGATGATAAAGGAAAGTCTGAAGTTTCTTTTGCTATGTTTGTTGTTGACATGGACACAGAACTCAATTTTCTATGGGTCTTGAAAAAAATACTCAAATGCTGAAAAATCCTGGCACTGGGATGTTCTGAACGTTGAAAATGGCTGGCACTCAATGAGTTAATTTGCTTTTTAGACATCTGGAGGGCAGTGGCTGTCACGTCCAGCTTTTATTTATTGACTTCTCCTCAGCTTTTAACACAATTCAACCTTGTATTTTAACCCAAAGGCTTTTAGAACATTTTAATTTAAGAAACAATCTTGTGGGCTGGATTTTAGACTTTTTAACAAACAGAACACAGAAAGTCAGAGTGAACGGGCTTTTATCAAACACAGCGTGTTCTTCTACGGGCTCACCACAAGGGTGTGTGCTCTCACCTTTGTCATTTATTCTTTACACCAGTATGTGTCAAAGCACTTTTGAAAGTTACTTCTTGAGACTTCCAGAGATGCCACGCAAAAAGAACCAGGATACGTCGGAGGAGCAGGTGTTCGAAGCTAATGCTAATGTGAAACAGCAGGCTGGCGCCGGTGTGGACCGGGGCGAAGCCAGCATGCGGGCTTATATACGTGAAACAATGGCCAAAATGACAACCAATTTCACGAAAGCACTTGACGTTAAGTTGACACCCGTGTTGGAGCTTTTGACGATACAAGGTGGCCGGCTTGACACCCACGAAAATAGGCTGAATGAGTCTGAGCGGTGCATCTCCACTCTTGAGGACGCTGCTGACCCGACTCATATTAGATTGGCCTCACTGGAGAAGTCTGTGCTTTTTTTGACTGACCAGATTGATGATCTAGAAAATAGAGGGCGCAGAAGAAATGTCCGCATTCTTAACTTACCCGAGGATGTTGAGGGGACGAAACCTACCCTGTTTTTTGAGCGCTGGCTTCTTGAGGTGCTGCGCATTAAAACGAAAGAGGGGCGAATCAAGCTTGACAGAGCACATCGTATCACCGGATCCAAGCCCTCTCCTACACAGAAGCCCAGACCCGTGATTGTGCGCTTCCACAACTACCAGGATAAACAACGAGTGATGAACGCTTCTTTGGACATTGGACGAAATGGTCAGATGGTGACGCATGAAGGCGCCACTGTAATGTTTTTCCCTGACATGTCAGCCGCTTTGGCTCGTAAGAGGAAGGGATACGACACGGTGAAGAAGCGGCTCCGGGCACTCGGCGCTGCTTACAGGCAATTATACCCAGCTCTACTAAAGGTTACTTTCCGCGGATCGAGCAAAGTGTTGAACAGCCCATTAGAGGTTCAGCACTTCATTGACTCACTAGAGCTCCCTGTGACTAGCGCCGAGTGAAGACGCGACACAGGCTGTACTGTGGGGCGATTACTTACCATTTGTTTATTTTTCTTTCGCCTACTACCTAACATTGAGTGAGTACATTGACATAACCTTACTGGCATTTATAATTAGTTTGGACACTGGACATTGGGATAGAATAGTTTAGTTTCCTGGCATCCTGGGCTGATGCGTCTTGTTGTCAGGGACTCCACTCGCTTGATCTTCTCTTGTTCTGAGAAGAAGACAGTGTTACGTTTTACGCAACATGTACCTTAAGTACATAGTTATTTGTTTTAAGTGTTTGTTCAGTGTTCTTCTTGGCCTTATTCACAATATTAATTTATGTATGTTTGTGATGGAAATTGACAGATACCCCTGTGTTTTGTTTTTTAGTTATTTTTCATGTCTGGCTTAAAACTGTGCACCTGGAATGTTAAAGGGATACATACACCTGTTAAACGTAAGAAAGTTTTGAATTACCTTAAGAGAGAGGGAGTGCAAATAGCTTTACTACAGGAAACACACTTGAGTGACAGTGAGCATTTAAAACTACAGCAAGGAGGTTTTGGTCAGGTTTATTTTTCTTCTTTTACATCAAGAAGTCGAGGTGTAGCCATTCTGATACAAAAAGGTATTCCGTTCAAGCTCTTGGGCTGCAAAAAAGATTTAAAGGGTTGTTATGTTATTTTAAAGGGACTTGTTTTTGGTGAGGAAATTGCAATTATAAACATTTATAATCCACCTGGCTACCCCAAAGACCTTTTAATTTCAATTTTTTCAATCAATCAACATTTATTTATAAAGCGCTTTACAGCACCGACTGGTGTCCAAAGTGCTTAACATTAAAAACACAAATTTACAAAAAATAAAACACATAAAATAAAATTTTAAAACACCACATAAAAAAGAACATAAAAATAACAGAACATGTCACCTCCCCACTAAGTGTTAAAAGCCAGTTTAAATAAATAAGTCTTTAACTTAGATTTAAAAAGTGCTAGGTCAGGAATAGTACGTAACTCAAGAGGTAGCTCATTCCACGTCTCGGGCCAGCTACTGCGAAAGCATGATCACCCCAGCGTTTATATCTTGACCTTGGAACATCTAAGTAAAGCTGGCCAGACGCCCTTAATGTCCTACTGCAGGTGCGCAAAGTTAAAATTTCAGACAAGTAGGGAGGTGCAAGGCCATAAATAGCTTTAAAAACAAACATTAAAATTTTAAAATCAATTCTAAAACGAACTGGAAGCCAGTGGAGTGAGTACAGGACGGGCGTAATATGCTCATGTCTAAAAGTGTGTCAAAAGACGAGCAGCAGCATTCTGCACCAACTGGAGACGTGCAAGAGACGAATGATTAATGCCCGAATAAAGTGCATTACAATAATCAAGTCTGGAGCTGATGAAAGCATGAATGGCTGTCTCAAGATCACATCTACTGAGAAAATGCTTTATTTTAGCCAAAAGAAGCTGGAAAAAAACTAGCTTTGAAAACAGAATTTATCTGTTGATCGAACCGCTGTCAAATATCACTCCCAAATTCTTGACAGCTGGTTTTACATAGTTAGCCAAAGCACCAAAATTTGGCGTTACCACATTTGGTATGCCAGTGCGCTCAAACACCATGATCTCAGTTTTACCATCATTCAGGTAAAGGAAGTTTTGGGACAGCCACTGCTTTACATCACGAATACAATTAAATAATGATGACAAAGCATCACTCCCATTAGTCCTCACAGTCAGATAGATTTGCAGATCATCTGCATAACAATGAAAGGACAGGTTGTGCTGGGTTATAACTGACCCCAATGGCAGAATGTACAAAGAAAATAGAATCGGCCCAAGGACAGATCCCTGCGGCACTCCACAGCACAGAGGAGCAGTTGATGAGGAAAGGTCCCCAATCATGACAGAAAAGCTCCTTTCAGCCAAATATGATCTAAACCACTTAAGTGCAGTACCATGAATGCCAATAAAATGTTCCAACCGGGAAACAAGTACTGTGTGATCCACAGTATCAAAGGCTGCTGTGAGGTCCAACAGAACCAGCACAGCAGGATTCCCTGCCTTTTGTGAAGATATAGGTTATGCAGCTGTATGGTGGGTACAACACCTCACAGAAAAGGGATATACCTTTTTCTCAAATGCTTCTCAATCATCTACGAGGATTGATTATTTTTTACTTCCAAAGTGTCACCTCAACTCTTATTTCATGCTCTATAGGCCCAATAATGGTTTCGGACCATGCAGCTGTGTTTCTGTTATATAAATTTTCAAAACCAATCAATCAATCCAAATACTGGAGATTTAACCCCTCTCTTTTAACTGACCAGAAGTTTCTATCATATTTTAGAGACGAATTTGCCTTTTTTTCTTACAACTAATTCAAACTCCACTGATAACTCCTCACTGTTGTGGGAAACCTCCAAAGCATTTTCTCATGGGCTTATAATATCATATACATCTACTAAAAGGCATAAGCAAGCTGAACAAAGGAAGATTCTTGAATCTAAATTAAAGCGTGCTGAGGAGAAATGCATACAAAGCCCAACTGCTCATAAAATTAAAGTGATATCAGCGCTTAGAGGTGCCCTAGACACACTTTTGACAGGTGAAGCTCAAAACCAAATCATATTCGCAAAACAAAAGCTGTATGAATTTGGTGATAAAGCAGGAAAATATTTGGCATATATAACAAAGAAAAAGGCAGATTCACAGTCTATTTCCTCTGTAACAGATCATCACCCTTACCAAAAAATAGTACTGATAAGTATATAAAAAGTAAACTAGAAGTATACTTGAAACATACTTGCATATACTACTTTTTGGTAAGGGCAGGGTCACCAAACTTTTGATACATTAAACATTAACACATTTAAACGTTTTTATGAAAATTTATATAAATCCGAAGAACCACCTGATGGTCTTGAGAAAATGGATGCCTTCTTTTCTTCCCTGACCCTTCCATGTCTGTCAGAGGAGCAGAGAAGATCTCTTAATACCCCAATAACTAAAAACAAGCTACTCAATGCTATTAAAGGATTGCAATCTGGTCGATCCCCGGGCACAGATGGACTAAGCGTAGAATTTTACAAAGAATTTCACGATATTTTGATTGATCCTCTACTGAATATGTTAAATGAGTCACTTGTTAAGGGCATACTACCTCACTCATTGAGAGAAGCAAACATTTATCTTATTTTAAAAAAAGATAAATCTCCTGAGGACTGTGCATCATATAGGCCAATTTCGCTCTTGAACGTAGATTTAAAGATTCTATTAAAGACTTTGGCCACACGACTTGAAAAGTGGCTACCCATCTTAATGAAGATCAAACTGGATTTATAAAGACACGCCAGTCTTACAATAATATGCGGCGGCTCCTTAATGTTATTCAGTATTTCACCAATACTCGAGAAGTGGTCTGGTGCTCTCTCTGGATGCTGAGAAAGCGTTTGACCGCATAGAATGGACATACTTATTTTACACTTTACATAAATTTGGCCTAGGAACTACTTTCATCAATTGGATTCAAATTCTTTATAAAAACCCTCTCTCAGCAATCATCACGAATGGCTTGCACTGTCCTTACTTTCCTATATTTAGGGGAACTAGACAGGGTTGTCCCCTGTCACCCTTGTTATTTGCTTTGGCGATGGAGCCTCTGGCAGAGGCCATCAGGACAGATTACAACATCAGTGGCCTCAAAATTGCAGATAGAGAGCACAAGATTACACTCTACGCAGATGATATTTTGGTGCTTGTAACTGAACCTGTGGTGTCTGTCCCCAGACTGATTGAGAAAATTGAAATTTTTAGTTATTTTTCTGGCTACAAAATAAATTTTAACAAATTTGAGGCAATGCCCCTGGGCATTCTACAACAAATACCTACTGACCTATTTTCTTTCAAATGATTTTTAGGTGGTTTTGTTTGTTTAGGAATACGTGTCACCCCTACATTTGAACAGATGTATAAAGCAAATTTGCCTCCTCTACTTGATCGTATTCGGTTTGATTTGGAGAGGTGGAACAGCCTCCCGATCTCTTGGTTAGGACGAATAGCACTACTGAAAATGAATGTTCTCCCCAGGCTGCTTTACCCACTACAAATGTTTCCAGTTGTGCTGACCCATAAGGTGATTAAGCAGGTGAATGTTTGGCTTAGCTCCTTCATATGGTCCAAAAGAAAGCCCCGCCTCAAATTTTCTGTGTTATGCCAACCAGCATTGGAGGGTGGCCTAGATTTGCCCAATATTAGAAACTGTCTTGGTGCACATTTGCGCACAGTAGTGGAATGGGTGCACAATAGACCAACCTCACTTTGGATGGACATAGAAAGAACCATGTCTAATTCTCCGTTGACAGTTTTATTGTTTCTCAAAAAAAATCAAATCCTTAAAAGTTGCTTGCTGAAATCCCATTACTGTGGCCACAGTAATGGCATGGTGGTCAATAAGAAAACTGGAGGGTAGGCTTAATCTGATTTCTAATTTCACTCCTTTGTGTAACAATCCTGAATTCTTGCCTGGGGTAACTGATGGAAGATTTCAGATTTGGGCACAGAAAGGCCTATCCAGTATACAAAATCTATTGGAGAAACATGTGATCATGTCATTTAATCAGCTAGTTAAGAAATATGATATCTCAAGGAGAGACGTTTATCAATACCTCCAGGTAAGAGACTGTCAAGAAAGATACTGCAGATTTAAATTTTGGGAAAACATCAGACGCTGAAAGACAAATTTTCCTCACAGGGTCACCTAGTTCTATAAAAGCGTTTTATAATATTCTAAAAGACTGTACTACCGCAGACACATTTATTCTCTTTAAAATAAAACCAATAAATACATATGGGAAAAAAAAATATGCAGATGACACAGTGATTGTCAGTCTGCTGAGGGACAGTGAGAGCAGCCGCGGCCCTGTAGTTGACCATTTTGTTAAATGGTGTGAGGACTCATATCTTCAGCTCAATACATTAAAAACCAAAGATATGGTCATTGATTTTAGGAAGCCTGCCAGCACACCTGACAACACAATAATTAATGGTCAACCAGTTGAAATTGTGCAAACTTATAAATACCATTCGCTGAAGTTTGAGGCAAACTGTGAGGCGGTGTGCAGGAAGGGACACCAGAGCTTGTTCTGCCTCAGGAAGCTGTCCTGCTTCCACATCGGCCAAATCATGTTAACACCATTTTATTGTGCTTTTATTGAATCTCTTATCTTTTTCTTTGGTGGCCGGGTTTGGCAGTCTGACAGTCTCCTGAAGGACAGGAACAGACTGGGTCAGATTATTAAATGGTCCAGTTGGCTGATTGGTGAGTAGCAACTGAGTTTAGAGTCCATGTACACCAAACAATTACAGCGGACAACCAGCTGCATCACTAGTGATAACTCCCACCCTCTGGCTAACGAATTCCAGCTCCTACCTTCTGGCAGTAGGTTCAAAGTCCCAAGGTGTAGGACAAAACACTACAGGAGCAGATTCATTCCAGCGGCAATTGTCCACTTGAATAAATATTAGCTGGGTTTGCACTTCATTTATTTATTTGCGTTTTGCACATAGATTTGATGCTGGCCATCTTTTAGTGGTGATGCCCGTTTTTGGTTTTTGTAAGCTTGTGAGTGCCCAGTTGTGTCTGTGTTATGTTTTTGTTTTGCATATGTTCTCTGTTAGTGTTTTTATTGTTAATGTTGTGCCTGACTAACATGGACACCTTTTCTGTTTGCTGCAACACAAATCTACCTACGGGTACAAATAAAGTCACCTGAAACTTATTGGCAAACCCCATTTTAACTCATTTTGAGTGGTTTTAGATGCATTGAAAGCAAAAAGAAGACACAAAAATTACATTTATGTTGTAATATTTGTAATATGAAAGTTCTTTGTTGCATGTTTCTGTCAATGTCTAAGTTAATAAAATAATGTTGAAAAGGTCATAAATAAGAACACATTAATATTTGATGGACATAACATTTGCTCGTTTCTTGAAAATGACTCACTGTACCTTTAATCCAGTGAAGCATGCAGTTTTTCTGTCATGACAGTTTCGTTTTTGTTTTTTTCACTCAACATTTTTAAGTGGGATTGCATTACTTTTTAAAAATAATATAACTACTAATGGTGTTTGAACAAGTGTGTCTCTCTCTCTCCATAAATTTCTGAATATCAGTATCTAGAAGGCACTCTGGATTATTTAATGAAAGATTTTGATGGAGTGTTTTTTCCTTTCAGAGCGGACAGAGACGCTGTCTGCTCTGAGCTGCCTTCATCGTGTCATCGATGTGGCTTCACAGAACGTTGAAGTTGCTCACTGGTGGTGATCTCTGCTGTTTGCAGCTGAGCTGATATGAAGAAAGCGAGAAATATATTTCCTTTTTCGTTAATTATTTGGTTGAAATTGCAAAATAAAGCAAAACTACAATTCTATAAGCTTGAAATACGATCGAAGCGGTACATTTTCAGCAACACTGCAGTTAATTTTTTGGAAAATCTGTGCTGGGTGGCACAGCCAATTTGAACCTGAGAGTCAGGCAGAAATAGTAATGGGCAGCGCCGTGCACCCTAGCCAGAACCCCGACAGATATACGAGGTCTCTTAGATAATAAACCGACCCTTTTATTTTTTTTTGTTAACTATATGGATTTGAATGACATGCGATTACACCAATCATGCTTGAACCCTCGTGCGCATGCGTGAGTTTTTTCACGCGTGTCGGTGACGTCATTTCCCTGTGGGCAGGCCTTGAGTGAGATGTGGTCCCGCCCTCTCGGCTGAATTCCTTTGTTTCACACGCTGCTCGAGACGGCGCGCGTTGCTTTATCAAAATTTTTTCTGGACCTGTGAGGAATATCCGAGTGGACACTATTCGAGAAATTAAGCTGGTTTTCTGTGAAAAGTTTAACGGCTGATGAGAGATTATGGGGTGTTTCTGTCGGTGTAAGGACTTCCCACGGAGCGGGACGTCCTGCAGCGCTTCCAGGCGCTGTCGTCGGCCTGTTTCGAGCTGAAAACATCCTAATTTAAGGCTTGATTCACCCAGGACATCGTGAGAGAACAGAGAAGATTCAGAAGAGGCCGGCATGAGGAATTTATGCGGACATTCCACTGTTTAAGGACATTTTTTTAATGAAAGACGTACGCGCAAATTCACCGAGTCGTTTCCGTGACGACTCGGCAAATCTGTGTGCGCCGCGACAGGAAAAACACCTCCGTGTTGAAAACCATTTGTAGAATTCAGGCGGCTTTTAATGGCTTTCAACAAGTGAGTAACTGAGAAATTGTTTAACAGCTTGGGCATGTTCCAACTTGCCCGTTAAGATTTCCAACGGAGGTGTTTTTCCTGCTGCGACCCCCCGCGGTCGGGTCCAGCCCGACATGCGACTCTGCCCGCATGTTCTTTCATTACAAAATGACCGTTAACAATGGAATGTCCGAATAAACTCCTCATGCCGACTTCTTCTGAAAGTTCTCTGACGACTTACTGCGTCAACAGAGCCTGAAATGTGGAAGTTTTCAACTTGAAACGGCGAGACGCTGCCGCCTCGAAGTGCAGATCGCCGTCAGGCACCATGGACCGTCCTTAAAGCGACACTACCAGACCAAAATCTCTCATCAGCCGTTAAAATTTTTACCGAAAACCAGCTGAATTTATTGAATGGTGTCCACTCAGTTGTGCCTTACAGTTTTGAAAAAATTTTTATCAAACAAAGCAACAGTCTCTGAGCCATTCCTAAACAATGAAAAAAATCGACGAGCGGGTGGGCGACTCCTCACTCAAAGACTGCCCACAGGCGAATGACGTAACCGACAGGCGTGAAAAAACTCTCGCATGCCCACGAGGGTTCAAGCATGTCTGATGTAATCACAGATGATTCAAATCCATATGGTTTTTGAAAAAAATAATAAGGTCGGATACTTTTCTAATAGACCTCGTACTTCTGACGACTGCGCCCAGGAAATCATTGGACACAATCGACAAATGTTTTTCACTGAGCTTCTGCAGAAATTAGCATATCCATTGATTCCACACAGTTCACAGCATCGTCCCCGAAGTCAAAGTCGGTAAACTTTTCTTGCCAACAAAGCTGCAGTAGCAGCTGGTTTCCACAACTCTAACCAAACCATGCAGGAGCCAGAACACCTCCCTGAGGAACTCCAGATTTCCAAATTCAGGATTTCATGATTTCAAAATTCAGGCAAGTGAACACTGAGTCAGCTGCATGAGAGTTGAAGCAACACTTGGTGTTTAAATGTAGGTTCATGAAGGGAACCCACCTCTGCGTTCTCGCTCAGGTAGATCTGCCTGGAGATGTTGTTGATGGTGGCGATCCACTGTCGAGGAAGCAGCAGAGAGACGGTGTCAGGAATCAAAGTGACGGACAGTCAACACAACATACAGTGAGATCTTCTCCTTACCTCCTCGCAGTCTTTCCTGCTCTCAGCCTGCAGCGTCACCACTCTACCAAAAGAACCAAAGCTTGTCAAAAGTACTTCCTGATGCACTTCTGTTCATCTGACAGCCAGAAAAACATCTTACTTTTTGCCATCGAAGGAGGTAACCTGGAAGCAGAAGCGCCGGTCGTCACTGTCTACTGCCATGACAGAGCAGTTGTCAAGATCTGTGACCAGTCCACCAGCGACCTCGCCCCGGCCCTGCTGCATCAAGTTACCGCCCTGCGTGAAGAAGTACTGACGCTCCCACGACGACGACACCAGGCCGGTCTTACTGACAGATGGATGACAGAAAAGTTTTCAGAGAATGTGTGAGAAAAAAAAAGTTCCACATGCAAAGAAAAAAGGACCGGCAGCTGGGCAATTCTACGGTAACAGAATTACAACAGCAGCAAAATCTGGCCATATTTTATCTTAAAAATAGTCTCCGATTGTAAATCTGGTACCGTGGAATCACCCAGATGCCACACCGAAGAATTTACTGTACTGATCCTGAGCAGGAAGCCCGCTTCCACAACGGGAAGCACTGGTGTGCGACCTACTTGCGGATGTAGAGGTAACCCTGCTTCCTGGTCAAGTTGCGACACACGGGTGAGTGGGCGGGGTCAGGGTCACACGGTGCATACAGGGGGTCACATGACCTCTCTATCTGCTGGATAGTCTGCTGCATTTGGCCCAGCTCCTCCTCCATCTCCCGACGCACACTGGGCGCGTGCAGACAGACAGACACACAGACACACAGTTGATCAATTATTGCAAAATTAAAGAATTTGAAATTTGAAAGAATCCCTGTTTCCAGACATTTATATAATAACACACCTGGCAAACAGTTATTTGTATTTGACATGCAGCCAAGTGACAGGAGCTGGTACTGCAGGTATTATCCTGTTGAAGTGTCGCTGAGTTGGCCACACCTCCTCACACAAACAATTTGTTCGACTGATTCTCTGCCTGCGTCCCTGTGTGATTTTTTTTTTTTTACGTTCACATAGCAACACATGTAGGTGGCTTCCTGTCAATTACAGGAATCACATTTTCTTGCAGGTGCAGCAGCTCAAGCACCAAGAAGGCACGCGGCATCAACTAAACTGATATGTGCAAAAGCAAGCTAGCTATGATGATTTTTATCACCAGCGTTACTACTAGCTCATCGCTCACTCCCTGCCATGCTTTCCATCCTAGGTTATGGCGACAGCTATTGTAGCTAGCCATTGCCCGTTTTGCTCAGGGTCATGACACCAAATCCAGTATGTACCTGCATATTGAGCTGGCAAAAGTTTTACACTCAGTCATGAAAGTGAACCATGAGGGGAAAAAATAAAATAAAATAACTGAAAATTTTTGGCAAAGGCTGCAGCCCCTGAGGGGAGGGGGGGTCTGGGGGTTCTCCCCCAGTAAAATCTGAGATGTCAGATGCATCCTGGTGCATTTTCTGGTCTATTTACCCACCAATAAAATCTAAAAAAAAAAAAAAATCTATTTTTGTTAGGTCTGATCAGTTTTTCCCACCTCAGTCTTTTCACACAACTTGTATTGTGCTACCAGCCTTTAATTAAAAAAAAACAACAAAAAGAATGTGGCTCAAAAGTACACAGTAAAGGAAATTAACTCAAAATAATAATTCTCAGTATCAATTCAAAGGGAACAATAGAGGTATTTGTGGCACATTAATGCATCAACACATTAATGCATTAACAACATTAATGCATCCGGTTCTCGACCAGAAAAAGGTGCTTTGCCCTCTTCAGGTCGGTGGAGTGTCCTTGCCTCAAGTGGAGGAGTTTAAGTATCGCGGGGTCTTGTTCACGAGTGAGGGACGGATGGAGCATGAGATCGATAGATGGATCAGTGCAGCATCTGCAGTGATGGGCCGAGATGAGTTTCCTCCGCAGGGTGGCTGGGCGCTCCCTTAGAGATAGGGTGAGGAGCTCGGTCACTCGGGAGGAGCTCAGAGTCGAGCTGATGCTCCTCCACGTCGAAAGGAGTCAGTTGAGGTGGCTCGGGCATCTTTTCCAGATGCCCCCTGGACGCCTCGCTGGAGAGGTGTTCCGGGCACGTCCCACTGGAGGAGGCCCCGGGGAAGACCCAGGACATGCTGGAGGGACTACATCTCTTGGCTGGCTTGGGAACGCCTTGGGGTTCCCCCAGAGGAGCTGGGGGAGGTGTGTGTGGATCGGGAGGTCAGGGCGACTTTGCTTGAGCTGCTGCCCCCCCGACCTAACTCTGGATAAAGCGGAAGAAAATGGATGGATGGATGATGCATCAACTTGTTAAACCTTCACTTATTTCTGACTTTTCCTACTTTAGGCAGGAGTTTTGGAGCTATTAATAATCTTTCTTTTCAAATGTTTGGCCACCTTGTGGACAGATGTCTGGGTGTCCTGTTGCTTTCGCTGGGACAATCCCAGTTCCTGCCTGCATTCATCTTTCTGTTCTTTTGCTTTTCCTGAGACTTAAATTCTTGCCTGTATGCTAACAGTGTTAGCATTGTAAGCAGCTTTGGTAGCATCATCCGTTAGCACCACTTAATCTATGATTACTGGAAAAATATGCAGCTCATAACTTCGAATGTCCACAACAAAGAAAACTGTTAGGAGAACCACCGCACATTCCCCCAAAATATGATTAAATAAGCACAAATCCAAACCAAAAAAAAACTGTTCTTCCATGGATTTTATTGGCAGCTTGCAAACCAACACGGATCACTAATGCCACCAACTGACTGGCCGTAGAACATGAATGGATTCAGACGTATGTTGTCAAAAATAACCTGAAAACGTTCACCACATAAGCAAAACCCTGGATTTCCGTGAATTTCCGGAAAACTTTCATCCCTGTACACTGTATGCTCTTCCTGACTCTAACAGCATGTGTACAATGAGGCACAGAGGGCCTCAAACCAATAATCTTTCCAATGGGAGGTAAGTCTTTAATCTACACACCGACATCTGAAGGTAGTGCTGTGTTTTCAAATAAAGGTCTGATTCCCGCAGTGATGTTTCCACATCACATAAATTTAGCATTCAGTTTTTGATTTCATGTCAGGTTCTAGTGCTCGGGTCACGGTGACACACTGAAAAACCTCAGTGTGGGGACAGGGGTCTTACTTTTGGACACTGGTTCCGATGGTTCCCAGGAAGTCCTCCCATTGCTGGCTGAGATTTTCTGAACCCAACTTGAAGAAACTGATCTACAAACACACACACACGTTACTCAAAAACATCTTTTTTCTCCCTCCCTTGTTTTTAATGGTTGAGTCTGACCTGAAATTTTATTTTGGGATAGATCCCCAAAAACCAGAACAGAACCTTAAACTGACAACAGGACACATTAAATAAAGAACTTTTTGGAAAACTTGGTGACAAGTTTTGGACAAACTGAAATCCAGCTGCCTGTTTGGATGTACAATGTGTTGTTCACGTTGTGTTTTTCAGATTATAAATGCTGCGTTCAGGTACCTGGGCCTGCGCGAATGTACGATGTGTCATTATGGGGGGTCTGGGGGGATCTCCCTCAGAATTTTTTTTTAAAAGAGCAAGTCAAATTTAGTATATTCTGGTGAATTTTAATGGGTATGAAGTCCTCTGAAACAAATAAAAGTCACTTCAAACTGTCAAGTAAAAATTCTTTGTCTTCTGTAGTATTTTGATCTGTTCTAATCCAGTGAATGCACCAAATGGGTGCTGTGTCACTGGCTGTACAGTCAATAAAATACAAAATTAGGGCCTAAAGCAACTGACAGCGTTGTTCTGCTGTGCACAAAGTAACACTGTCACCAGTTTTGAAAACGCATGTGCACTGAGAAACTAAAAACTAGGTTATTCACATTTAATTGGTAAAATGCTCTCACGAGTAAAACAGAGCTGCAACAAATTATTTTAGTAATCAATTAACCATTTTTTGTTGTTTGTTTTTTACTTAATGTGCGTTTTGCCATTATTTTTTGAAGTGAGTTATTATTAAAAGGCCTCTGTCACGCAACATCAACGTTTGAACGTGTAATAAAGTTATACTCTTGTCAAAAAACATACCTGGAGTAATGTTTTGTTTTATTTTGCACATACTCGTACATACATCACCGACACACCACAAAGAGATTTCCATCAGGTTTCACCCGATTATGAGAATTTTTAGATGCCTACAGCAACTATCTCAACCACTGACAACAGCAAGAGCAACAGCAAGAGTCCACAGAAGTATTTTAAAGGCCTGACTAAAGTGTAATGTGATCTTTAATAAGTTATTTTCATGAAAAAAGACAAATGTGCAGTTTACTGCATTTTATTTCTTGTGTAAAAACACAGCTTACATGTTTGACCAAAACAAATTGTCATTAAACTTAAATAAAACAGGGATGAAGTGGAGGTTTAAGAGTCAGTAGTTGTTCACAGGAAACAGTTATTTATTTCTATATTTATTTATTTATGTTCATTGTTAGTTGGTTTTACTTTTTCTGTTGTTTTTTGTTTTATCAGGTTCTTTTTCTCAAAAATTGTATTGTAGCAATATTAGTTATTACTTTTGTTGTTGTTGCTATTATTAATATATATATAAATAAAAATATTACAATTCGTAATACATTTGACTCTTATAACAAACGCTAAGCCATTAATTATTTATTATACAGAAAACAAATGCACAAACTGCTGAGATGCGAACAGCTTAAAGCTAACATTGAAAATGCCATAGACATGCTAACGCGTTAGCATCAGGCCTGTTTTTAAGTTATAAAATACATCCATCAACTGTTTAAGAAGATCATGACAGGTCGGTTTCATAAAAAAGCTAAATATTACTCACAGACATATGCTCTTTAGGGTTTTAGCGGGGGAAAATTAAGTTAAGGCTACTCGTAAATAATACCATCGAAGCAGTGAGTCGGAAGAATGCTTCATTGGTTCAAAGCAAAGCCACGCCTTGCTCTACTTGGGGAATGTCTGGCAATGTTCCCACAAAGACAGGGAGGAGAAGGACCGTGGCTCATGGCAAGCAGTAAACAGAGCGGAGAGGAGTGAAAATTCACACAGTTCCTTCCTCCGCAGTCCACGCTGATATTGCTGCTGCTTTGATTGGCGCAGAATGGGATGGTGCTTTGACAGAGAGAGTATCATATTTTGGCCCCCAAACATGCATGACACCACATGTGTACGCGTATGTGTGTTTAAATTTTCCAAATGACGGAAATCCGTCGTGGTGACTGAGAACTTTAACCCATGTACGATGTGCTGTTGTTCACATTGTGTTTTTCAGATTATGAATGCTGCGTTCAGGTACCTGGGCCTGCATGTAGCCCAGCAGCGGCTCCAGCAGGGCCGTCTTCTTCTTGTACTGCAGCGTATTCAGCGAGCAGAAGTAGTGCATCATGGTCTGGTGCTGTTTCTTGCGGGAGGTGTAGACGTCCTCCACAGCCTCCGCCCGCAGCTGGAACATAACGTACCCAAGGATCCTTTTTATTATCCGTGACCACTGTACCATTAAGTCTGCGTAAACCTGTTGACAGCCGAGCAGGTTCCAGATAATCTGGCGGTCCATACTGAGACCAACACTTTATTTCAGAAAGCTGCTGGATTCAGGTCAGTTCAGTCATAAAGGAGATGAGTCACATGACTGAGATCCTTAAAAACAGCAAAAATGATGCTGCTGTTTGTTTTTGTGTCAGGCTGGATCCCAGCGGTCAGCATGAGAGAGGCGAGGTTCTCCCTGGACAGGACACCAGTCTCTCGCAGGGCAGGAAAATGAATTTTGTTATTTTCACACCATGTGGAGCTGCACGTTTATTGTCAAACTACTTAAAAAATGTTTACCGATGCTGGCACTTAGCCGCTTGTGTAAAGATAACAGGATTTACATGGACGCATCATGTTAACACACTAATGTACAGTGGGGTAAAAAAAAGTATTGAGTCAACTCCTCATTGTGCAAGTTCTCCTACTTAGAAAGATGAGAGAGGTCTGTAATTTTCATCATAGGTACACTTCAACAATGAGAGACAAAATGAGAAAAAAAAAAAAAAAATCCAGGAAATCACACTGTAGGAATTTTAAAGAATTTATTTGTAAATTATGGTGGAAAATAAGTATTTGGTCACCCACAAACAAGCAAGATTTCTGGCTCTCACAGACCTGTAACTTCTTCTTTAAGAAGCTCTTCTGTCCTCTACCTGTTACCTGTATTAATGGCCAGGAGCGCAGCACCAAATTCTGGGTCCTAAGTACTAGCCACAGACCCCCCCCCCCCCCCCCCCCCCCACCCCGTTATGCTCTTTTTTTTTTTATTAATGCAAACACCAAATTTCTAATACATAGTCAAACCAGGTCTAAATCATGTATACCTTAGATCACACCTGGGAGTCAGAACCTTTTTTAAAGTTGGGGGAGCAATATTGAGTTGGGGGGTCTGGGGGACCAAATAGCACCATTTTTCTATAGCTAGCTTTCAAGCTCACCTCTCTTTTCAAAGAATTTGGTTAACAGCTGCTTTCCCTCATTTAGTTTTCTTTCCCTGTCCTTTTTTCCTCTTCTTTTTTGAAATCCGGACTTTGATTTTTTTTTTTTTTTTTTTTTTAGGAAAGACATATTTTATATCAGCCTAACACCAGAGCTGCAACTAATGATTATCTTACTAATCAGTTCATTGGTGGATTATTTTTTTTGATTGTTTTGTTTTTTTACTAACATGAGTTTTGCCATTATTTCTTTAAGTGAGATATTATTAAAAGGCCTTTGTCACACAACATCAACGTTTGAGCTTGTAACAAAGTTATGTTATATTCTCGTCAAAAACATACTTGGAGTAGTGTTTTGTTTTATTTTGCACATACATCACAAACACACCACAGAGAGATTTCCATCAGGTTTAGATGCCTACAGCAACTGTCTCAACCACTGACAACATATTACAGCAAGAGTCCATGAAAGTATTTTAAAGGCCTGACAAAAGTGTAATATGTTATATTTAATAAGGTATTTTCATGAAAAACAGACAAATGTGTAGTTTAATGCATTTTTTTTTCTTGTGTAAAAACAGAGCTCAGATGTGGTTTGAATTAAACAAATTGTCATTAAACTTAATAAAACAGGGATGAAGTGGAGGTTTAAGAGTCACTAGGTGTTCACAGGAAACACATTTCTATATTTATTTATGTTCATTGTTAGTTGGTTTAATCTTTTCTGTTTTGTTTTATCAGATTCTTTTTGTCCGTTTCTCTAAAACTGTATTGTGGCATTATTAGTTATTATTGTTGTTGTTTCTATTATTATTATTAATATATAAATACAAATAAATGAATAAAATATTGCACATTTGACTCTTTTACGACAACAAACGCTGAGCCATGAATTATTATACATAAAACAAATGTGCTGACAGGTGCAACAGCTTAATGATAACTTCAACATTGAAAACGTCATAGACATGCTAACACGTTAGCATCAGTCCCGTTTTTAAGTTATAAAATACATCTATCAACTGTTTCAGAAGACCATAACAGGTCAGATTAACATAAAACGGTAAATGTTACTTACAGACATATGCTCTTTTGGGTTTTAGTGGGGAAAAATTAAGATTAAGCAAAATAAAACACTGAATCAACAAAGCACCAGATCGAAGCAGTGATTCGCAGATCAAAGCACTGCTTTGATTGGTTCAAGGTTCAAAGCAAAGCCGCGCTGCAGAAACGGTTGATTTATATGGAAGAAACGAAACATTTGCGGTAAAACAAAGTTATTTAACAACTAATTGATGACTAAATTAGTTGACAACTATTTTAATAATCGATTAGCTGTTTCAGCACTACTAAACACCTCTTTGTCAGATCCCATTTGGGATGTGTGTGTGTGTGTGTGGGGGGGGGGGGGGGGGGGGGGGGTGTCACCTGTGCGCCTGGACTGCAGGGGTGAGAAGGGCCCTCAGAGATGTTTCAATATTATTGTTAGAGCAGAATTATGTTTTGCAACATTTATACATTCATTCTAATTATATTCTTTTACAACATGAATTGTATGGACATTAATAACATGCAACACAAAAATGTATTTAATGCCAGTTTTTTGTGCCCCCCCAATGCTCTGGGCCCTGGGGACATAGTACCCTTTACCCCCCCAGTCCGACGCCCCTGTTAATGGCACCTGTTTGCACTTGTTATCTGTATAAAAGACACCTGTCCACAGCCTCAAACAGTCAGACTCCAAACTCAACTATGGCCAAGACCAAAGAGCTGTCGAAGGACACCAGGAAGAAAATTGTAGATGTGCACCAGGCTGGGAAGAGTGAATCTACAATAGTCAAGCAGGTTGGTGTGAATAAATCAACTGTGGGAGCAATTGTAAGAAAATGGAAGACATACAAGACCACTGATAATCTCCCTCGATCTGGGGCTCCACGCAAGATCTCATCCCATGGGGTCAAAATGATCATGAGAATGATGAGCAAAAATCCCAGAACTACATGGAGGGACCTGATGAGTGACCTGCAGAGAGCTGGGACCAAAGTAACAAAGGCTACACACTACACAGAGAGGGACTTACCTCCCATCCAGTGCCAGGTGTGTCCCCCTGCTTAAGCCAGTATATGTCCAGGCCCGTCTGAAGTTTGCCAGAGAGCATATGGATGATCCAGAAGAGGATTGGGAGAATATCATGTGGTCAGATGAAACCAAAATATAACCTTCTGGTAAAAACTCAACTCGTCATGTTTGGAGGAAGAAGAATGCTGAGTTGCATCCCAAGAACACCATATCTACTGTGAAGCATGGGGGTGGAAACATCATGCTTTGGGGCTGTTTTTCTGCAAAGGGGACAGGACGACTGAGCCGTGTTAAGCAAAGAATGAACAAGGCCATGTATCGTGAGATTTTAAGCCAAAACCTCCTTCCATCAATGAGAGCATTGACTATGCAACGTGGCTGGGTCTTCCAACATGACAATGATCCCAAACACACTGCTCAGGCAATGAAGGAGTGGCTCTGTAAAAAGCATTTCAAGATCCTGGAGGGGCCAAGCCAGTCTCCAGACCTCGACCCCACAGAAAATTTGTTGAGGGAGTTGAAAGTCCATGTTGCCCAGCGACAGCCCCAAAACATCACTGCTCTAGAGGAGATCTGCATGGAGGAATGGACCAAAATACCAGCTACAGTGTGTGCAAACCTGGTGAAGACTTACAGGAAACGTTTGACCTCTGTCATTGCCAACAAAGATTATGTTACAAAGTATTGAGTTGAACTTTCGTTATTGACCAAACACTTATTTTCCACCATAATTTACAAATAAATTCTTTAAAAATCCTACAATATGATTTCCTGGATTTTTTTTTCCTCATTTTGTCTCTCACAGTTAAAATGTACCTATGATGAAAATTACAGACCTCTCTCATCTTTCTAAGTAGGAGAACTTACACAATCAGGAGCTGAATAAATACTTTTTTACCCCATTCAATCAATCAATCAACTTTTTTCTTGTATAGCGCCAAATCACAACAAACAGTTGCCCCAAGGCGCTCCACATTGCAAGGCAAGGCCATACAATAATTATGAAACACAGTCTACGTCTAAAGCAACATAACCAAGGGATGGTCCAGGGTCACCCGATCCAGCCCTAACTATAAGCCTTAGCGAAAAGGAAAGTTTTAAGCCTAATCTTAAAAGTAGAGAGGGTATCTGTCTCCCTGATCTGAATTGGGAGCTGGTTCCACAGGAGAGGAGCCTGAAAGCTGAAGGCTCTGCCTCCCATTCTACTCTTACAAACCCTAGGAACTACAAGTAAGCCCGCAGTCTGAGAGCGAAGCGCTCTAATGGGGTAATATGGTACTACGAGGTCCCTAAGATAAGATGGGACCTGATTATTCAAAACCTTATAAGTAAGAAGAAGAATTTTAAATTCTGTTCTAGCATTAACAGGAAGCCAATGAAGGGAGGCCAACACGGGTGAGATATGCTCTCTCCTGCTAGTCCCCGTCAGTACTCTAGCTGCAGCATTCTGAACCAACTGAAGGCTTTTTAGGGAACTTTTAGGACAACCTGATAATAATGAATTACAATAGTCCAGCCTAGAGGAAATAAATGCATGAATTAGTTTTTCAGCATCACTCTGAGACAAGACCTTTCTGATTTTAGAGATATTGCGTAAATGCAAAAAGGCAGTCCTACATATTTGTTTAATATGCGCTTTGAATGACATATCCTGATCAAAAATAACTCCAAGATTTCTCACAGTATTACTAGAGATCAGGGAAATGCCATCCAGAGTAACAATCTGGTTAGACACCATGCTTCTAAGATTTGTGGGGCCAAGTACAATAACTTCAGTTTTATCTGAGTTTAAAAGCAGGAAATTAGAGGTCATCCATGTCTTTATGTCTGTAAGACAATCCTGCAGTTTAGCTAATTGGTGCGTATCCTCTGGCTTCATGGATAGATAAAGCTGGGTATCATCTGCGTAACAATGAAAATTTAAGCAATACCGTCTAATAATACTGCCCAAGGGAAGCATGTATAAAGTGAATAAAATTGGTCCTAGCACAGAACCTTGTGGAACTCCATAATTAACTTTAGTCTGTGAAGAAGATTCCCCATTTACATGAACAAACTGTAATCTATTAGACAAATATGATTCAAACCACCGCAGCGCAATGCCTTTAATACCTATGACATGCTCTAATCTCTGTAATAAAATTTTATGGTCAACAGTATCAAAAGCAGCACTGAGGTCCAACAGAACAAGCACAGAGATAAGTCCACTGTCCGAAGCCATAAGAAGATCATTTGTAACCTTCACTAATGCTGTTTCTGTACTATGATGAATTCTAAAACCTGACTGAAACTCTTCAAATAGACCATTCCTCTGCAGGTGATCAGTTAGCTGTTTTACAACTACCCTCTCAAGAATCTTTGAGAGAAAAGGAAGGTTGGAGATTGGCCTATAATTAGCTAAGATAGCTGGGTCAAGTGATGGCTTTTTAAGTAATGGTTTAATTACTGCCACCTTAAAGGCCTGTGGTACATAGCCAACTAACAAAGATAGATTGATCATATTTAAGATTGAAGCATTAAATACTGGTAGGACTTCCTTGAGCAGCCTGGCAGGAATGGGGTCTAATAAGCATGTTGATGGTTTGGATGAAGTAACTAATGAAAATAACTCAGACAGAACAATCGGAGAGAAAGAGTCTAACCAAATACCGGCATCACTGAAAGCAGCCAAAGATAACGATACATCTTTGGGATGGTTATGAGTAATTTTTTCTCTAATAGTCAAAATTTTGTTAGCAAAGAAAGTCATGAAGTCATTACTAGTTAAAGTTAATGGAATACTCAGCTCAATAGAGCTCTGACTCTGTCAGCCTGGCTACAGTGCTGAAAAGAAACCTGGGGTTGTTCTTATTTTCTTCAATTAGTGATGAGTAGAAAGATGTCCTAGCTTCACGAAGGGCTTTCTTATAGAGCAACAAACTCTTTTTCCAGGCTAAGTGAAGATCTTCTAAATTAGTGAGACGCCATTTCCTCTCCAACTTACGGGTTATCTGCTTTAAGCTACGAGTTTGTGAGTTATACCACGGAGTCAGACACTTCTGATTTAAAGCTCTCTTTTTCAGAGGAGCTACAGCATCCAAAGTTGTCTTCAATGAGGATGTAAAACTATTGACAAGATACTCTAACTCCCTTACAGAGTTTAGGTAGCTACTCTGCTCTGTGTTGGTATATGACATTAGAGAACATAAAGAAGGAATCATATCCTTAAACCTAGTTACAGCGCTTTCTGAAAGACTTCTAGTGTAATGAAACTTATTCCCCACTGCAGGGTAGTCCATCAGGGTAAATGTAAATGTTATTAAAAAATGATCAGACAAAAGGGAGTTTTCAGGGAATACTGTTAAGTCTTCTATTTCCATACCATAAGTCAGAACAAGATCTAAAATATGATTAAAGTGGTGGGTGGACTCATTTACTTTTTGAGCAAAGCCGATAGAGTCTAATAATAGATTAAATGCAGTGTTGAGGCTGTCATTCTCAGCATCTGTGTGGATGTTAAAATCGCCCACTATAATTATCTTATCTGAGCTAAGCACTAAGTCAGACAAAAGGTCTGAAAATTCACAGAGAAACTCACAGTAACGACCAGGTGGACGATAGATAATAACAAATAAAACTGGTTTTTGGGACTTCCAATTTGGATGGACAAGACTAAGAGACAAGCTTTCAAATGAATTAAAGCTCTGTCTAGGTTTTTGATTAATTAATAAGCTGGAATGGAAGATTGCTGCTAATCCTCCGCCCCGGCCCGTGCTACGAGCATTCTGACAGTTAGTGTGACTCGGGGGTGTTGACTCATTTAAACTAACATATTCATCCTGCTGTAACCAAGTTTCTGTTAGGCAGAATAAATCAATACGTTGATCAATTATTATATCATTTACCAACAGGGACTTAGAAGAAAGAGACCTAATGTTTAATAGACCACACTTAACTGTTTTAGTCTGTGGTGCAATTGAAGGTGCTATATTATTTTTTCTTTTTGAATTTTTATGCTTAAATAGATTTTTGCTAGTTATTGGTGGTCTGGGAGCAGGCACCGTCTCTACGGGGATGGGGTAATGAGGGGATGGCAGGGGGAGAGAAGCTGCAGAGAGGTGTATAAGACCACAGCTCTGCCTCCTGGTCCCAACGCTAGACAGTCACAGTTTGGAGGATCCCAAAAAATTGGCCAGATTTCTAGAAATGAGAGCTGCTCCCTCTAAAGTGGGATGGATGCCGTCTCTCCTAACAAGACCAGGTTTTCCCCAGAAGCTTTGCCAATTATCAATGAAGCCCACCTCATTTTTTGGACACCACTCAGACAGCCAGCAATTCAAGGAGAACATGCGGCTAAACATGTCACTCCCGGTCTGACTGGGGAGGGGCCCAGAGAAAACAACAGAGTCCGACATTGTTTTTGCAAAGTTACACACCGATTCAATGTTAATTTTAGTGACCTCCGATTGGCGTAACCGAGTGTCATTACTGCCGACGTGAATTACAATCTTACCAAATTTACGCTTAGCCTTAGCCAGCAATTTCAAATGTCCTTCGATGTCGCCTGCTCTGGCCCCCGGAAGACAATTGACAATGGTTGCTGGTGTCGCTAACTTCACATTTCTCAAAACAGAGTCGCCAATAACCAGAGTTTGATCCTCGGCGAGTGTATCGTCGAGTGGGGAAAAACGGTTAGAGATGTGAACGGGTTGACGGTGTACACGGGGCTTCTGTTTAGGGCTACGCTTCCTCCTCACAGTCACCCAGTCAGCCTGCCTTCCCGACTGCACGGGGTCTGCCAGGGGGGAACTAACGGCGGCTAAGCTACCTTGGTCCGCACCGACTACAGGGGCCTGGCTAGCTGTAGAATTTTCCACGGTGCGGAGCCGAGCCTCCAATTCGCCCAGCCTGGCCTCCAAAGCTACGAATAAGCTGCACTTATTACAAGTACCGTTACTGCTAAAAGAGGCCGAGGAATAACTAAACATTTCACACCCAGAGCAGAAAAGTACGGGAGAGACAGGAGAAGCCGCCATGCTAAAACGGCTAAGAGCTAGTAGCTACGCTAAGCTAGCGGATTCCCAAACAGGGAATCCGACACTAGACAGGCTGTGGAGCAGCACAGGTAACGCACGACAACAGTGCTAAAATAAAATAAAAATCCACTAGACAGGCTGTGGAGCAGCACAGGTAACGCACAACAACAGTGCTAAAAAATAAAATAAAATAAAAATAAAAATCCACTGGACAGGCTGTGGAGCAGCACAGGCAACGCACGACAACAGTGCTAAAACAAAATAAAAATCCACTAGACAGGCTGTGGAGCAGCACAGGTAACGCACGACAACAGTGCTAAAAAATAAAATAAAAATAAAAATCCACTGGACAGGCTGTGGAGCAGCACAGGCAACGCACGACAACAGTGCTAAAACAAAATAAAAATCCACTGGACAGGCTGTGGAGCAGCACAGGCAACGCACGACAACAGTGCTAAAACAAAATAAAAATCCACTGGACAGGCTGTGGAGCAGCACAGGTAACGCACGACAACAGTGCTAAAAAAATTAAATAAAAAAAAAAAATAAATAAAAAAATAAAAATCCACTGGACAGGCTGCGGAGCAGCACAGGTAACACACGACAACAGTGGTAAAAAATAAAATAAAAATCCACTAGACAGGCTGTGGAGCAGCACAGGTAACACACGACAACAGTGCTAAAAAAAAAAAAAAATCAAAATCAAAATCCACTGGACAGGCTGTGGAGCCATTGTAGCTGATCATTGTTTTCGCTCACCGCCGCTGCTAACACTGCGCCACGTTGGTGCAGTTTACGCTCGTCTTAGTCCCACTTATTAGTATTTATCAGAGCAGCTAACCTGAAGGTTTGGCATTACCTTGTCGTTGTCCCTCCTCTTGGACAGGCGGCTGTAGCGGTTGATAGCCGTGTCGTGATCTGCAGACACACAACCAGCAAAAAATATATTTACATGAACACAACCACAAAGCAACTATTCTAATAAGGAGTAACATGAAGGATTATTTTAACTCTAATGAGTGAACATTACGCTCCGTTATGCTCATGTTACATAACAGATGCAGCGCCATGGCATACTAGTGCATTCTCTAAGACCTGACCTATAGTTCAATCTAAAACAATCCCATAGTATAAAGTGTTCCAAAAACAGGTTTCCCAGTTTGTAGTTGGTTGAGAAACTAGACAGTACAAATAAATTCACTTTACATAAATGTCAACATAGTACTCAGGTAGCAACTGAGCTAGCCATCAATTAGCATAGTTCAGTCCCTACAATGAAGTGCCAGGCTCTGTATCTTACTCAAAAACATGTATTCTACCCTGTGAAAGCCATGGCTTTTGTTAAAGGGACTATCCTCCTAAAAGGCGCCTTTTCCACCACTTATTGTGAGTATGAACAGTTATTTTATCTAAGTTCTTAATTGGTCTGTCTCAGGAAAAATGCTTAAAGTGGCTTTATTTAACTAATTCTCATATAAATATTATATGCAACATTGGGACATTTGTGTTTTTGTTTTATCCAAAAGGTGCCTTTTCCACCACTTATTGTGAGTATGAACAGTTATTTTATCTAAGTTCTTAATTGGTCTGTCTCAGGAAAAATGTTTAAAATGGTTTTATTTAACTAATCCTCATATAAATACAAGTATTATAATGTTAAAGCTAGAACTGCTTGCACGTTTTGTATGAATATTTTTGGTACATTTCACACGTTATTAAGGTACTTACATTATTGGATGTAGGAGCCTGAACTCTCGCACAGTTATTCCCTTACTTTCTCCACTTTGGTATTATCTACACACAGCCAGTATCTGTGGTGTGTGCTTGTTGCTGCTTATTATAGTGGCTAGGGACTTAAACCCACCATTTTGCACAATGTTATTAACACACAATGTTAAATGTTTTCTTTGCATTCTGATCCTTCTGTTCCCCGAGGATCTAATCATACTTAAGCGAACAACAGAGCACCTGTATATCTATTTTGCCAAACATGGACATACTGTACAGCAATACTATCACATCTTAAGTTGTTATTCTGGTTTTCAGCATTTACTTTATTCAAATGATTGGTCTTGTATGTTAACTGGCCGTCTCTGCCTCCATCACATTAATATTTTGCAGTTTATGTAATAGCCATGAGTACATTAACTGTTATAAGTTATAATGTAAAGGGTCTCCATAGTCCAATTAAAAAAGAAAGCATTATTGCAACTCAAACAATCAAGGTGTCAGGTAGCATTTCTACAGGAAACACACTTGTCAAATGATGAACACGAAAAATTGAAAAAGTCTTGGGCTGATAAAATTTACTACTCATCACACTACTCTGGAAGGAAGGGGGGGGGGGGGGGGGTAGCCATATTAATACATAGCCAAATCAACTTTACTGAAACTCTGGTTCATAGAGATAGGGAGGACAGAATTATATTGGTGAATGGGATAATCGATGGGATAGCAGTATCATTTGTAAATGTATATGCTCCCAATGAAGATGTGCCTGGGTTTGTAAAATCAGTTTTTAATATGATTGCGGAGTATAGCTCTGGGCTTCTGATTTTGGGGGGGATTTTAAAAGTGTAATGTCAAATTTAGATCAACAACCTCTTTCTCAAACACCCATATCTAAAATGGGTAAAATGCTAAAAAACTAATCTGCAGAAGCTGCCATATTAGAAGCTGGACTAATATGCCGGGGTAAATTTCCAAAGGAGAGGAATTTTACCTTTTATTCAAACAGACACGCATCTTACTCACAAACTGATCACTTTTTTACCACTAAAGCTGAACTATACAGAATTGAAGATATAATATTGCCCATCACAATTTCTGATCATGCCCCTGTTGTGCTCCAGTGGGATATAGGACTGACCCCTTCATCCAAGCAATGGAGACTGAATGCCTCTCTTCTTAACAATAAGGAATTCATCGCTCTTATTAAAACAGAGTTTAATAATTATTTAGATATAAATAGAACACCGGAGACATCTCCAATTATGCTGTGGGATTGTGCAAAGGCTTATTTACAAGGCTGCATTATTTCCTATGCAAAAAAAAAAAAAAAAAAAAAAAAAGACAAAAGGCGGCCAAACAGCAAGAATTAGATGATAAAATAAGAGAATTGGAATCCAAACATAAACAGAGGAGAGCACCCAACATCTTGAACGATCTGAATATATCTCGCAGGGAGCTTCAAGACTTACTATCAGAAAAAACTGAGGGAAACCTGCGCTTTGCAAAGCAACAGTATTATGAAAATGGGAATAGAGCAAGTACACTCTTAGCCTTCAGACTTAGAAAACAGCAGTCTTCAAAGGTAGTTCAAAAGCTAAAATTAGGTCATAAATCTATTATAAAACCAAGAGAGATAGCAGAGACATTTGCTGAGTTCTATAAAGTGATAATGATACTTGTTCCGACGAGGCTAGTATAGCAAACTATTTACACAATATAAATGTCCCTGAATTACCCGAGGTAGTAGCTAAAGAACTGGATGAGCCAATTCAAGTAGGGGAAATAAAACAAGTTATCACAACCCTTAAGAATAATAAATGTCCCGGCCCGGATGGCTTCATAAATGAATTTTTTAAAATGTTTTAGGGATATTCTTACCCCCCTTTACTGGATGCATACCACTATGCTCTTGAAACAAAAACAATGGCGCCATCTTGGTCTGAAGCCATGATAGTAGTATTACATAAAGACAGCAAGGACCCTACCGACTGCAGTTCATATAGGCCATTATCTATGCTCAACGGAGATGTACGCATTCTCACAGCTATTCTTGCTAGACGATTAAATGATATAACACAAATCATACATCCAGATCAAACCGGGTTTATTGCTGGGAGGCACTATGGAAATAATTTACGGTGAGTATTAAATATTATATCTCAACAGAAAGAGAATGAAGTAACAACAGCTATAATTTCCTTAGATGCCCAAAAAGCATTTGATCGCGTGTCATGAAAATATCTAATTCAGACATTAAAGAGGTTTAAATTTGTGCCTAAATTTGTAGATCGGATACACACAATTTACTCGTCCCCACAGGCAGCTGTCAGAGTAAATGGTGTTAGATCATCATGTTTCAATTTAGAGCGCGGATGTAGGCAGGGGTGCCCACTGTCGCCCCTTTTATTCGCAATTAGCGTTGAACCAATGGCCCAATTCATCAGGGACGATGATGACATTAAGGGAATTCTGATTGGCACAGAGGAACATAAAATCTCACTCTACGCTGATGATGTTCTATTATATCTGACAGAACCTGCAACATCAATACCACACTTGAAGGGAATGATTTATGAATGCAGTTATTTTTGTGGTTATAAAATAAATGTTGATAAGACAGAAGCAATGGATATCAATAGCAGCATCACCCTTGGCGTAAAGCGACAAAGTGGTTTTAGGTGGCCTAAAGAGGGTATTAAGTACTTAGGCATTAATATTCCTCTCTCTCTACATGATTTGTTTCACGTCAATTATAGTAAAATTCTAGACAATTAAAAATGATCTAGAGCGGTGGTCAGCGTTACCTCTCTCTTTTCTTGGTCGCATAGATACTATCCGTATGAATGTTCTCCCAAGATTGATGTATTTGTTCCAAATGCTACCAATAATAATACCAAAGTCCACATTTGTTGAATTGGATAAAATTATCTCAAAATTTATTTGGCAAGATAAGCGCCCTCGCATAAAATTTAAAACACTCCAACGAACCAAAGTAAAAGGGGGGCTCAATCTTCCTGTGCTAAAATACTATTTCTGAGCAGCTCAATTAAAGCCATTGATATCATGGATTCAAAGTGATAACCATACACAATGTTTGGACATTGAACAAACAATGTGCTCTGTACCATTAATGGTTTTACCTTTTTTAGATGTTTCAATGAAGGGTTTGTCATTGTGGACGAGAAACACCCTTAATATTTGGAATAAAGTACGAGTTGCATTTAAGTTACCAAGAGCTCTCTCAATCCTAACAAGTATTGGACACATGAAATCCTTTACACCGAATATTCTTAATAACATTTACATTTACTCTGATGGACTACCCAGCAGTGGGGAATAAGTTTCATTACACTAGAAGTCTTTCAGAAAGCGCTGTAACTAGGTTTAAGGATATGATTCCTTCTTTATGTTCTCTAATGCCATATACCAACACAGTGCAGAGTAGCTACCTAAACTCTGTAAGTGAGATAGAGTATCTCGTCAATAGTTTTACATCCTCATTGAAGACAACTTTGGATGCTGTAGCTCCTCTAAAAAAGAGAGCTTTAAATCAGAAGTGCCTGACTCCGTGGTATAACTCACAAACTCGTAGCTTAAAGCAGATAACCCGCAAGTTGGAGAGGAAATGGCGTCTCACTAATTTAGAAGATCTTCACTTAGCCTGGAAAAAGAGTCTGTTGCTCTATAAAAAAGCCCTCCGTAAAGCTAGGACATCTTTCTACTCATCACTAATTGAAGAAAATAAGAACAACCCCAGGTTTCTTTTCAGCACTGTAGCCAGGCTGACAAAGAGTCAGAGCTCTATTGAGCTGAGTATTCCATTAACTTTAACTAGTAATGACTTCATGACTTTCTTTGCTAACAAAATTTTAACTATTAGAGAAAAAATTACTCATAACCATCCCAAAGACGTATCGTTATCTTTGGCTGCTTTCAGTGATGCCTGTATTTGGTTAGACTCTTTCTCTCCGATTGTTCTGTCTGAGTTATTTTCATTAATTACTTCATCCAAACCATCAACATGTTTATTAGACCCCATTCCTACCAGGCTGCTCAAGGAAGCCCTACCATTATTTAATGCTTCGATCTTAAATATGATCAATCTATCTTTGTTAGTTGGCTATGTACCACAGGCTTTTAAGGTGGCAGTAATTAAACCATTACTTAAAAAGCCATCACTTGACCCAGCTATCTTAGCTAATTATAGGCCAATCTCCAACCTTCCTTTTCTCTCAAAAATTCTTGAAAGGGTAGTTGTAAAACAGCTAACTGATCATCTGCAGAGGAATGGTCTATTTGAAGAGTTTCAGTCAGGTTTTAGAATTCATCATAGTACAGAAACAGCATTAGTGAAGGTTACAAATGATCTTCTTATGGCCTCGGACAGTGGACTCATCTCTGTGCTTGTTCTGTTAGACCTCAGTGCTGCTTTTGATACTGTTGACCATAAAATTTTATTACAGAGATTAGAGCATGCCATAGATATTAAAGGCACTGCGCTGCGGTGGTTTGAATCATATTTGTCTAATAGATTACAATTTGTTCATGTAAATGGGGAATCTTCTTCACAGACTAAAGTTAATTATGGAGTTCCACAAGGTTCTGTGCTAGGACCAATTTTATTTACTTTATACATGCTTCCCTTAGGCAGTATTATTAGACGGTATTGCTTAAATTTTCATTGTTACGCAGATGATACCCAGCTTTATCTATCCATGAAGCCAGAGGACACACACCAATTAGCTAAACTGCAGGATTGTCTTACAGACATAAAGACATGGATGACCTCTAATTTCCTGCTTTTAAACTCAGATAAAACTGAAGTTATTGTACTTGGCCCCACAAATCTTAGAAACATGGTGTTTAACCAGATCCTTACTCTGGATGGCATTACCCTGACCTCTAGTAATACTGTGAGAAATCTTGGAGTCATTTTTGATCAGGATATGTCATTCAAAGCGCATATTAAACAAATATGTAGGACTGCTTTTTTGCATTTACGCAATATCTCTAAAATCAGAAAGGTCTTGTCTCAGAGTGATGCTGAAAAACTAATTCATGCATTTATTTCCTCTAGGCTGGACTATTGTAATTCATTATTATCAGGTTGTCCTAAAAGTTCCCTAAAAAGCCTTCAGTTAATTCAAAATGCTGCAGCTAGAGTACTGACGGGGACTAGAAGGAGAGAGCATATCTCACCCATATTGGCCTCTCTTCATTGGCTTCCTGTTAATTCTAGAATAGAATTTAAAATTCTTCTTCTTACTTATAAGGTTTTGAATAATCAGGTCCCATCTTATCTTAGGGACCTCGTAGTACCATATCACCCCAATAGAGCGCTTCGCTCTCAGACTGCAGGCTTACTTGTAGTTCCTAGGGTTTGTAAGAGTAGAATGGGAGGCAGAGCCTTCAGCTTTCAGGCTCCTCTCCTGTGGAACCAGCTCCCAATTCAGATCAGGGAGACAGACACCCTCTCTACTTTTAAGATTAGGCTTAAAACTTTCCTTTTTGCTAAAGCTTCTAGTTAGGGCTGGATCGGGTGACCCTGAACCATCCCTTAGTTATGCTGCTATAGACATAGACTGCTGGGGGGTTCCCATGATGCACTGTTTCTTTCTCTTTTTGCTCTGTATGCACCACTCTGCATTTAATCATTAGTGATCGATCTCTGCTCCCCTCCACAGCATGTCTTTTTCCTGGTTCTCTCCCTCAGCCCCAACCAGTCCCAGCAGAAGACTGCCCCTCCCTGAGCCTGGTTCTGCTGGAGGTTTCTTCCTGTTAAAAGGGAGTTTTTCCTTCCCACTGTAGCCAAGTGCTTGCTCACAGGGGGTCGTTTTGACCGTTGGGGTTTTACATAATTATTGTATGGCCTTGCCTTACAATATAAAGCGCCTTGGGGCAACTGTTTGTTGTGATTTGGCGCTATATAAAAAAAATTGATTGATTGATTGATTGAATATCCTAGACCAGGGGTGGCCAAGTTCGGTCCTCGAGATCCACCTTCCTGACACTTAGTTGTCTCCCTGCTCCAACACACCTGAATCCAATGAAAGACTCGTTAGCAGACTTTTAATGAGCCTTTCATTGGATTCAGGTGTGTTGGAGCAGGGAGACAACTAAGAGTGTCAGGAAGGTGGCTCTCGAGGACCGAACTTGGCCACCCCTGTCCTAGACAAAGGTTTTGCAAAATGGGCTGACCAGGGATTGGTGTTTATTCATAATCTGATTGATAAAAATAACCTTATGTCATTTGAAGAACTATGTAGGCATTTCCAACTCCAGAAACCAGATTTCTTTAGGTATCTACAGTTGCGCTCTTTTTTGACCACACATAGAGAATGGGAAAGAGTGTTAAACCCCACACCGATATAAAACTTCCTATCTCAATTCCAAAAAGGTGAAGGGGATAAGAAACTGATAAAGTTATATAGGGTATTTTTGTCAATGGGTCAGCATAAGCCTACTCAAACAAAACGAAGATGGGAGGCAGAGACGACCAAAACCATCTCTGATGAAATGTGGGAGGAAGCATGGGCAGTGGCTCACAAAACTACAAATTCCAATAAATGGCGGGAGTTTAAATGGAAGATTCTTAGCAGATATTTTAGGACACCAGATATAGTTGCTAAGATGGACCCCAATGTACCAAGCTTGTGTTGGAGAAACTGCAGTACAGCAATACCTAACCATACACACATCTTCTGGACATGCCCTAAACTAAAAAACTTTTGGGATGAGGTGTACAGGGCTCTAAACCAGATTTTTGAAGCGGTCATACCAAAGGATGTTACAGTTGTGATACTTGGCATTGTTCCGGAAGAGGTGCAGGGAGGGTCTAAATCATCTCTTAAACATCCTCCTTACAGCAGCTTGAAGTGTATTACAATTAAGTGGATGCAATTAGAGCCACCCACCTACAATATTTGGGTCCAAAAAGTAAGGGAACTTTACCAAATGGAAAAGATAACATACATGTTAAGACTCCAAAAGCCTATTTTTGCTGCATGGTGGGGTCGTGCAGAAGCCTTATTCATGTAAACCCACAACTTGTATACCTAAATTGCTCCTTCTTGGATGTTGTGTTGGCAGTGCCTTGGTACCCCCATTCATTTTCCCTCTGGATGTTGTGATGCTGAAACCATGTATACTTTCCTGTAAAATCTGATTGTGATGTTTATTTTATGGCATGTTTCAACGAAGTGCTATGACTAAGGTAACATATATTACTGACGTATGATTGTGTGATATGCTGTTATGAAAAGATTCAATAAAAAATTTAAGTTCTAAAAAAAAAAAAAACGTATTCTGTCACCGTTTATCATGTAACAGTGAATGATGATGACACGTTTATGAACGATTATCATCACCAACAACACAACAGCAAGTCCTACACAAAGTCACTACGCCACTGCTCTTAATTACACGACATCATACGTTCCTCTCAAGTGCCTTTTATGTACAGCCTCTGAAATTCAGATTATTATAAAGTCAGATTATGCAGGCTTGAGCTGCAATATATGCATCATCCACAGAGGGCAAGAGAAGCAGATAGCAGCATAATGATGAAAGCGGTACGGAAAAGTGGATACTTGGCAGGAGCCCAGCCCGAACCTCCTGTGCAGTTAAATGAAGCAAACACGGAAATGGCAAATTTTGCAGTTCCTTGAATGCCCAATTGAGGTTGGCAACCAACGCAAGTAACTCTCTGCAGATCCCCATGTTAAAATGTCCAACTTCACAGTAGTAAGAAATGTTTCTATAGCGAGTTTTACAGTTTGTCCATGTGTATATACACAGGGTGAACACAAAAACAGGCCCTGGTTTCAAATATTTATAATATCAAAAGTGACATGAATAATTTTACAAAAGACAAAAAAAAACTTGCGTTTCTGCAACTGTAGATATCAAAATTGTAATATATATATATATATATATATATATATATATATATATATATACACACACATACATACATACATACACACACAGACCTTATTTCACTACTTCAGTGTAAGACAAAATTAATTAGTTTGTCCACTCTTTAAAAAAAAAAAAAAAAACTAAAATTTACAAGCATCTACATTGTACAGCATGAAGACTTTAAGGCAGAGGTCTCAAACCGATTCCAGAAAGGGCCATGAGGGTGCAGATTTTCTGTGCAACCACCTCCTCCACTAGGTGATTTAGCTGATAAACTGATTCCATCTGCTCAATGTGATGATGTTAATCAGTGACATCACCTGGTGGAGTGGGTGGTTGCACAGAAAACCTGCACTCTCTTGGCACCTTCTGGAATCAGTTTGAGACTTCTAGTTTAAGGTCATAAGACTGATAGAAACTGAAACGAGGAAGTTCAAAGACACTGCAAAACATTCTTTGATGACAAGTTTGAAATTAAACCCAACAACAACAAAAAAAGCACATTTCCAAAAAGTAACATTTCAAAATAAAAGACAGATAACCAAAATTAGTGCTCCAATCTCACCATCACTGGCTATCTGGAAGACCTCCTTCAGTGTCAGAATCTCTGCAGAGAGATGGACAAACAAGGACGTCAGCCATGTTGCCACAGTTACTTTGAAAAAGTAATCCAATTACTGGTTACTCCTTGAAATATAACTTAGTTACTTTACTGATTACTAAATTCTAAAAGTAAATAATTTAGATTACTATTTACATTAAGCAGCTGCTGACAACACCCCCCAACATGAAAATGATAACCCGTTTTGCCAAGAGTCACTTTTTAAAACACCCTTTCTTGACTTCAATGAACATAAATACTTTTTATAAAAAATAAAATAAAGACATGCTTCTTGACCTCATATTTGAAGTGTACGTGACACTAAATGTTTTTTAGTATTTAAGATGAAAATTAAAACAGTTTGAAATTTATCCTTTCCTGGTACGCAGTTACTGAAGAGATAAATATTCAGATTTTGAACTGCACATCACTAAAAACCAGGAACTTCCGGGCGAGTCCCAAACTCTGAGAAGGAGGAAGTGACATCAGCACGAGAACCATTATCTTAATAGCCCCATTAATGTATGGATTTTTTACAGGCTTCTGACAGCCCCGTCTCCACCGAATGGTTCGGGTCGGAGCTGCACTGTGTTTTCGGTGTCAGAACGGTTAATTCTCGCAGGCAGAATCCTTTTGATTGGCAGATGGAACACCTGTATTGATGAGTGTGCACACACGGTGTCTGTAGCTTCTCCACTTGAAACGGAGGCAAAACTGAGTATTTTCACATTATTTTATTGTTTTGTTGATCATGGGATAATTGTCTCGTACAGACTGAGACATTGGGCCTCATGTATCAATGTTGCGCACTTGTGGCGTAAATTTACGGCGTAAACTTGAAATACACCAAAGTCGCCGTGACATGTATCAAGCAGTGCACACCTGCCCATTTCTGGCGTACGCCTGACGTGATCTTGATAAATGCGGCGGGTGGAAACAATCGTAATTATAATAAACACGCCCATAAATATTCAGACTCTGCTTCAGACACACCCTCATTTTACGACATGGAAGCCGGAAAGACGGCAATGAAAAAGAACTCCACCAATCACGACGCGTGCCAATAGAGCGTCAAAAGCGGCTGTCGTATCAATTGTTTTGTAGTATATAATCAATAAAGTGTTACAGTGGTACCTCATTAATCGCTGGAGTTACATTCTAAAAAAATAGCCCGTAATACGCGAAACCGCGACGTAGTCAGCGTTATTTTTTACAATTATTATAGACGTTTCAAAGCTGTAAAACCCCTCACTACACAGTTTATACACTTTCTCAATCAGGCATGAACATTTTCTCACTTTTCTCTCGTATGTAAACACTCTCTCGTATGTAAACACTCTCAAAGTTCAAACCTTAGTAGGAAAATACCAAACTGTTTTCAGGCCCAAACATTTGTTTGAGAAATAAAAATAGAACGTTTTCCTATAAATAATTATGATGGCATTTAGAACTAATGAATTAATTTTAACTATCAACAAACGAGATCGGACACATAAGAAATTATTAATAGTGACTGACCAGTATTTCACAGATCGCTCCTTTGTGTCCTGACGCTGCGCCTTTTCCCACTCACACCTCGCTGCAGCAGGTGTTTGTTTCCGTGTGACAAACACAGTTATGAGTAGTTGTTAGCGCTCTTTTCTCTTCTGGGCAACAAGATTCTTATAAACAGATACGCAGAACACAGAACACTGTAAAAAAAAAAAAGGCATGCAAAATTGGACTAAATACTCCGCGAGACTCCGAGGCCATGACAGGTGAACGGCGTTATAGCGAGAGACCACTGTATTCTCTTTTCACGTCAATAATTCTTGACATGTGGATATTTGCTCGCTCAATTAATAAGACATGCCTAATCTTTCAGATTTCTTTATTTTTTTTAAATGTATTTCTGTATTTATTTTATTGTGACAACTGAATGGAGACGACAAAACGTGGTTGCAGCATGGGCGAATTAAGGGAATGACGAAACTACAGTTATTATCAATTTCATAGTCTAAAACGATCACACCACATGAAGTTAAGCTCAGCGCTTTCTTTGCAGTAACGCTGTGGCCACGGATCGTGCTCCATAACAATCCCGCAAAGGTGGGATTTGTATTGATTATTATGTAGTATAATCAGTAAAGTGTTATTTATGTAACATATGCATTGATTTGTATAATGGCACTGTTAATCATGTTGATCATCTTCATTTTTATGTGGATTCCAGCGCTGGTTCATTTTGGTGTATAATTTATGCCACCTCTCGACCTGGTGTATATTTTCAGCACAGCGTATGCCAACAACCACATTGATAAATGCCAAGTAGCGCAGCCGTTTTGGCGTACACCCCATATACGCTCAAATATCGCCGTATGCAACGTTGATACATGAGGCCCAGTATGTGCAGATGAGGCGATGCGAGTCTTTCAATTTGCAGCAGAACAAGAGGAGGATCCCATAATAGTAAAGACTCAATCCATCAGCCGCAATTAACCAATTACAGCTGGCGCTGTAATATGGCACCAAACAAATGAACTTTTCTTCAGCCAGGACATAAGTCCCACAGCTGCTTCAGAATCACCTTCAGACTGAACTAAAAAAATAAATAAAAATAAAAATAAAAAAAATATCCGAAGACAGCTCAACCACCCTCATGTTTACAATTGATTTGGGCTTAAATCAGCAGATCCGTTCTGGTGATGATGTAACAATATGGTCGCGGCTGAGGGCTGAAATAGAGCGCAGGTTTCAGACAGCTGTTTTTCCTTCACCTGCGCACTTATCAACTTTTATTGTTCAGGATTTTTTAAATATTAACATTTCATCATATTTAGTGATTATTTGTGCACATTTTTTGGTGTCACCTACACTTTAACTGTTGACAGCACTGTAACGGTAAAACACCATTCTAACCTACATTGTTGATAAATAAGTATTAAATTCTTTCTAACATTTAAATTATTTCTAAACATTTTAGTTGTTGAAATCATCATCATCATTATACGTAGTAGTATGAAAAAAAAATGTCTTCAAAAGTGGACCTTTAATTTCGGGGGAGTTGTGCCCCCCCCACGCCCCCTTTCCATCTAGATTCACCCATGGAGGGTCATGTGAGCAGGAAGAATTGATAACATGCATTTATGGAGAAAGAGCGACCACACTGACAGGTAAAGTATCAGCGTTGTGTTTATGTCATGTCATCCTGAGAAAGAGACTTTAGGTGCATTTGGGTGAAAAAAAAACAAACCAAAACAAACAAACAAACAAAAAAAAAAGTATTTGTTGTCAAAGTGTTGCAAATCTTCAGCGAGGACACACAGAGCAGCTCAGAGTTTTAAATAAAAAATAAAAAAATAAAAAATAATAATAATAATCACTCGGTGCAGGTGTGCAGCCGTCACCACACAGAGACGACAGCTGTTTTTCAACTCTGAGCTGGATGAAAATCTGACAGTATGAATGGTAAATGGACTGCATTTATATAGCGCTTTTCCATCTGTATCAGACGCTCAAAGCGCTTTACAATTATGGCTCACATTCACCCCGATGTCAGGGTGCTGCCATACAAGGCGCTCACTACACACCGGGAGCAATAGCGAATTAAAGGCCTTGCCCAAGAGCCCTTAGTGATTTTCCAGTCAGGTGGGGATTTGAACTGAGGATCTTCTGGTCTCAAGCCCAACACCTTAACCACTAGACCATCACCTCCCCTGAAACGCTAAGTGGGCGAAGTGGGCAGTTCAGCGAACCTCCGACTCCCACCTCCGGGCCAGGTTAACACGGCGATCGACCCACAATACAAAAATAATATTAACGCACACTGACTTGGAGCAGTAACTTTACTCTGATTACTGATTTGGAAAGATTAACACGTTCGATTACTCATTACTGAAAAAAGTGGTCAGATTAGAGTAACATTACTTGTCGCGCTGATCAGCTGTTTGTCATTTGTGCTGATCAGGGCGGAACTGTCGGCCGGTGAGCGCGCGTACCCGGGCTCTTTATAGGGGCGGACTTTATTCATACCGGATGTTACTGTAGCGACAAATAGTGGTTGTGGGGCGAGTTTTAAGTTATGCTCATTCCGATTGACTTTAAACAATTGCGCGTGTACCCGCAAACAATCTGTGAAAGGCAGCCGGTAAGATTTTTGTGTATTAATATGATCACACTGTTGGGCGTCTTTACTTCTGCCCCACGTCGCTACTCGCGCTTGTGAAGGTGCTGTAGGCAACATGGGGCGTTGTTCGTGTGTAGTTTGGATGGGACGATTCGTAGATACTTGTTTGTACGAAAGGGGATTTTTTGTGTATGTGGTATGGGCGTGAATATTCACTTAAATTCACGTGCATTGAAGCTGCAAGCTGCTTGGCTGCGGGCTTATGTTTTTAAATTATGATTTTTGATTGTTACTTTATAGTTTGATAATATAAGCTGCTGATTATTTATTGTGTAATGAGTAATTTGTTCAATCGTGTGGCTGCATCAATCAGTAATGATAATGAGGACAATAATTTGGTGTTGGCGGTTTTTATATGTATTTTAGGAAATGAAATTGATTAAATGATAAGGTACGTGTCGCTAAATTAATTTAAGTTAGTTATTTGGAAATGGTTTATGGTATATTATATTTACAGTTGTGTATGTATGTGTGTTTTAAGGTTTTTTACCTGGTGGCATCAAAGCAAAACCCAATAAACAAGAAGTGGGAAATGTTACAGCGTCATCTGAGTAAAACATCTGCTGCATGATTAAGGAATTGCGGGTGAAATCCCTGTCGAGCGTGGGGCGCAGTAAAATAAGGAATAACGCTCGACAGTAAAAAAAACCGACTGCCAGTCATCAGCAAAATAAAAACAACGTCTAAGCTCCAGCCCAAAGTTTAAGCTCCAGCTAAAATAATGTCGGAATCAAAAGGTTTGCAACAGCTAAAGACCAACAGGACCACCGCTAAGAGGCAATTTTCTAGACTAGCTAACTCAATTGCAAGATCATGTAAGAGCATGTCCGTGGATGAGCTGCAGGATGCTTTTACCAAGATTGCAGTAGAAGCAGACAAAGTGATTGACGCAAATGACGATCTAGAGGCGGCTCTGTCAGAAACTTGGGATAAAGAGGGTGGATCTGCTTTGAAGCGGGAACAGTGTGAAGACATTAAGAGTACTGCAAGTGTGTGCGAACAGCGATTGGAGGAGGAGCAAAGTAGGATTCGACATATGATTTGGAGCAATTTTGGGCACTCTGAGTTATCCACTGCACTAGAGTTGGCTGAAGCTGAGTATGAGAGATCCTCGGCCCATGCTGCAGACATGAGGATGGAAGCATATGAGTATATGCTAAGTCAACTGGAGACTCGTGTCAAAGCGGCAAAGGAGGCGCATCATAAGTGGAGCCGGTGGGCCCCTTCTGCGGTGAGGGAGGATCTTCAGCAGAGAATTAAGGAAGTCGAGATTTGTGCAGCTAAGCTGTCTTCAGAAAAGGTTTTCCTGATTCAGGCAAGGGTGGAAAACGAAGTGCAAAGAGTCTATGACCCCTGTTCACAGGCACCTGCAATTAAGCTGAGACCTGCTGCCCTTCCCCGATTTGATGGCAACAAGAGGAGCTTTTATAGTTGGCGCAAAGACTGGGAAGCACTCCAGAGGCAAGGGGAACCTACTGGTTCGAAAGAGGTCAAGAAGTTCCAGTTGCTTGACAGTTTGGAGGAAAAGGTGGCAAGAGACCTGCGGCTATCTACGTGTGCTACTGCAGAAGATATATTTCGAGTTTTAGAGAATCGCTTTGGAAACAAAACAGCCATAGCTCTGGAAATAGTGGAGGAGCTGCAGGCTCTGCCCCCAGTGAAGGGTCACCAGCCTCGGAGAATTGTGGATCTCATAAGGGTGATTGAGAAAGCCTTGAGTGACCTAAGTGAGCTGGGTGACATAGGGGCTTTAAGGAATCCACTAATGACAAAGTCGCTGGAAAGTAAGTTGCCAGACTTGTTAAAAAAGGAGTGGCTTTTGTTTGTTGCGGAGAAGAGGTGTGAAGAGCCGCAAAGGGACCGCTTTGAGATGCTACTCGCATTTCTAAAAGGTCAAGAGCAAATTTATGAGGAATTGGAACAGTTGAAAGACGAGGAATTCCTAAGAAGGGAACAAAGAGTTCAACTAAAGCTCGCCAGGACAAAGGCAACAAGGACAGGAAACCCCCACGGAGGCTGCATTGTCTGTGGGGAGAATGGTCACAAGCGACGCTTGTATCGGTGCAAAAGGTTTAAATCTCTCAGCCTTGCTCAAAAGAAGGAAGCAGTTCAGAAGCTTGGGGCATGTATTAACTGTCTTGAGGTCCACGAGGAGGGGGAATGTAAATCGTCATTCTATTGTAAAGGCGAAAGCTGTAAGGGCAGGGGAGTGAAGGAGCATCATTACCTTCTATGTCCTAATGCTTTAAGTTCTCAGAAAGGCATGCCGAAGGCCAGGCCAAAGCCGAATTCAGCAGATCATAGTGGGAGAAGGTGCACTGAAGAGCAAGAGGAGTTCTTAACGCAGCTTCCCCCAGAATTGGCCAAGCAATGTCGCAACGTCTTCTGTAACACCACTGCAAGGACACTCAATTCCGTGCTTGGTGATCAGTTGATATATGACGACTGTCCTGAAGAGTTGCCGGTTATTATGATGATTTTGGAGGTCACTGCTAATGCCGGGCAGAAAATTGGGACCTTGATAGACCTCGCATCAGACACCAATTATATTACTCATAAAGCTGCAAGTGAACTGAAGCTGAGGAGTGAAGATGTCAGTCTTGTAGTGCACAGAGTTGGTGGCATGCAGACTATGGTGGAAACAAAGAGATATCTGCTGAAAATTAGAGTCAATACTTCAAAGGGCACTTCGAGATCTCACCAGCTTGTTTGCTATGGTCTTGACAGCATTGCAGAGATTCACCATCATGTCTCCGCCAAAAGGTTGCAAAACATCTTTTCAGATGTCCCCCTGAGGGAACTTGTTCGTCCTACACAAATTCAGTTACTCATTAGCCATAAGGAGGGCCGACTTGTTCCACAAAAGGTGCGTTCAGTAGGAGACCTCGTTCTGTGGGATGGCCCTTTGGGTAAAACTGTTGCAGGCTCTCACCCCGACCTCATGGAGGAAGTAGACATCACAGCCCATGCCTCGCGAACTCACTTTGCCCGCTCCATGCGGAGTGCTGCGGCAAAGTATACAGAGTTCATCCACAAGTGTGAAAAGAGGCTATCTCAGGGCACCCTCGCTACTACCTTAAGCACCAGTCGAGATTTTATAAGCTGGTGGAAGTGCGATAGCATTGGTGCTGCCTGCGAGCCCCGATGTGGCGGGTGTCGTTGTGGCAAGTGTCAGCCCGGTGGAAAGGAGATGACCCTGTTGGAGGAGCAAGAGCTTGAGCAGGTGAGGAGTGGCCTGAGCTATGTAGCTGGGGACCACCACAGTGACAAGCCTCATTGGCATGCAAGGTACCCTTGGACGGAGGACCCTCTAACGTTACCGAACAACAAAAGGGCTGTGGAGGCTATGTTCTTGAGGACAGAGCGGCAATTGGGCAAGGAGCCTGAGTGGAAGGTGGCCTACAAGGCGCAAGTCCATGATATGTTTGAGCGGAAAGCTGCCATCAAGCTCTCAGAGGAGACGGTAAAAAGTTGGGCTGGGCCTGTATGGTACGTAAACCACCTTATTGCTCCAAACCCCCATTCAGTCACCACCCCTGTTCGTCTTGTTTGGAACAGCAGTCAGAAATTTAGGGGCCAGAGCCTTAATGACCTCCTTATTAAAGACCCCGACGTGCTGAATAACATTCGTGCTGTCCTACTTCGGTTTCGGCAAGGCGCGTATGCTGCATTGGGTGATATTAGAAAGATGTATAACTCGGTTTGGCTGGAGGACAGAGAGGTGCACCTCCATCGGTTTCTCTGGAGAGATTCTGAGGCTGAGGACATTGAGGAATACGCCATTACAAGAGTCAACTTTGGCGATAAACCTGCTGGTTGTATCGCACAGGTAGCAATGCAAGAGACTGCAAGCCTGCCGGAGTTTGTCCACCTCAAGGAAGAGCGCAGCATATTGGAGGAAGATTCTTATGTTGATGACATACTTACCTCCCATAACAACTTAGAACGACTCAAGCAGTTGACAGCTAATGTTTGGCAAATCCTTGAAGCGGGTGGGTTTCAGCTCAAACCTTGGGTGTACTCCGTTCAGAGTGGGAGGGAAGACCTGGAGAAGCGAAAGCGAGTTACCCCCGCTGTCTTTGTCCTTCCAAATCAGCTTACTGAGGAAGATAACAAGGCGTTGGGAATGGGTTATACCCCAAGTGTGGATGAGTTCCACTTAATGGTTGCTGTAAACTTCTCAAGGAAGCGGAGAAAGATGAGGTTGGGTGCTGACCTGTCAAAGGAGGAAGTGAAGCTGCAGGCTCCGAATCCGCTCACTCGAAGGGAGCTCCTTAGTCAAGTGTCTGGGTTATATGATCCTCTTGGATTTGTGACTCCTGTTAAGCAGAGGGGAGCTATCCTTGTAAGGAGAGCCTTTCAAGAAGTGAAGGAAAAGGGCAGCCAAGCTGAGAGCACGTGGGACACTCCTCTGTCTGACTCACTTCGAGAAGACATTATCTGCCTGCTGGAGGATTATACCGAGCTTGGCAAGTTGAGATTCCCGAGGGCACTGACTCCTTCTGACCCAAAAGCTGAACCTTGGGGCATTACCTTCTTCGACGGCAGTGAGTACTCTTATGGCGCAGTGCTGTATTTGAGATGGAGATGCCAAGGAAAGGTGTTTGTTCGGTTGGTTGAATCAAAGGCCAAGCTGACACCGTTGGAGCATAAGGGAGATGCGGTCAAAGCAGAGGTCTGTGGGGCTGTCTATGCTTCTCGTTTGAAGAAATACTTCCTGAAGAGCTGTAAGATTAATGTGGGGAAGTGGTACCATCTGGTGGACAGCCAGACGGTCCTTGGGGAAATTCAGCGAGAGAGTTATGGCTATCAAACCTTTTTTGCCAACCGAATTGGAGAAATTCAAAGCAACACCAATACCCAAGACTGGTGGTGGGTCCCGGGGTCTTTGAACATTGCAGATATGGTCACTAGAGGAGCTGGACCCAAAGATTTGGATCAAGGGTCCCAGTGGCAGGCTGGGCCGGGATTTCTCCATCTTCCAGAATGGGAGTGGCCCTTGAAGTCTGCAAAGGATGTTGCTGCAGCTGCAAGAGATAATGTTATTAAAATCCAAAAGAAGACTTTTGGTGCTTCACTGACCCGGGTTCGAGCCAAAAAGTTTGACAGGATCTCAAACAAGCCTGAATTAGATCTACACAGGCCTGCGGCAGGAACAACGTTGAAAGAACTGCTGGATGTTAAAAGGTTCGGCAATCTGAGGAAGCTGCTGAAAACTGTTGCGTTGGTATGGAGGGCAGCAAAAATCTTCCTTCGAGGAAGGGCCAGAGGATTAAAGTGGGAGGCAGTCCAGCTGGCTGGAGTTTGTACACCCCAGGAGCGTGACGATGCTTTCCGAGATCTCTGTCTGGCAGCCCAGGAGGGTAAGAATTTCTCCAATACCACCATGGACAGACTTGTGTGTAAGGATGAAGCAAGTGGGCTATTGATTTGTGGTGGTAGAATTCAACACTTCAAGGAAGACAAGATCGGTGTTCCATTATTACCGGCTGAGTCTTGGCTTGGTGTTCTTTTGGCCCGACAAAGTCATCAAGAAGGGCATGAAGGAGCTGCTGGAACGCTGTTAAGGATGAGGAGCAAGGCTTGGGTTGTTCACGGTAGAAGAGTTGCCCAAAAGGTCATCAACCAATGTGTTGTCTGTCGAAAGGCAAGAGCAAAGGTATGTAAGCAAGTGATGGGTGACCTACCCTTTGAACGGACAAGGCCTGCTGCCCCCTTTCAGTTCATCACAGTGGATATGTTTGGACCGTATCTGGTGAAGGATGATGTCAAAAAAAGGGTAACAACTAAAGTCTGGGGAGTCGTCTTTAGTTGCCTTGCAAGTAGAGCACTTCATGTTGAACTTGTCAGCAGCATGTCAACAGAAAGCTTTCTTATGGCCTATCAAAGGTTTGTTGCCTTGAGAGGTCATCCCCAGAAGGTTTGGTCAGACCCTGGGACCAACTTCATTGGGGCTAAACCAGTCTTAGAAGATCTCTATGCATTCCTTCGGGCTCAAGACACTGCTGGCTTGGAGGAGTATGCTGCGAGTAATGGCACAAGCTGGGCCTGGAAAGTACTACCTGCTGACTCTCCCCATCGAAATGGAGCTGCGGAAGCTGCAGTGCGGATTGTGAAGCGGGCTCTTCAAAATCTCAATAAAACAGTCAATCTCACTTTCAACGAATTCCTCACAGCTCTTCAGATGGCGGCTAACCTGGCGAATGAGCGTCCAATTGATGCAAGAATCCAGAGTCAAGAAGACCGGATCCAGTATGTGACACCGAACCATCTCCTGCTGGGTCGGGCGTCTCAGGATGGAGACTTCAAGACCTTTGATTTTGAAGGTTATCCGTTCAAACGCCTTCAAGAGATTCAAACCCAAGTCAAAAGCTTCTGGAGGTTCTGGTGTCAATTGGCTGGTCCAAATCTCTTTATTAGAAGCAAGTGGCACACGCTCGAGAGGAATGTTGCTGTCGGGGATGTTGTCTGGCTTTGTGACCAGAATGCCCTGCGTGGTCAGTTTCGTCTGGGAAGGATTGTTGCTGTCAACCCGGATCGCAGAGGTGTCGTGAGAGATGTGGATGTGCTCGTCACTTCTGGCCAGTGTCCTCTTGCCTCACAGCCCGGACAATTAGGGGAAGATCTGAGGGCGAGGGGTAGTGGGGTTGTACTTCACAGGGATGTGAGGCGGCTAGTTGTTCTGCTACCTATTGAGGAACAGGGGTTATAATTTTGATGTGGGCGACCTTCAATGCGGACAATGTAACTTGGGTGCGTGTGCTCATGAAGCTCGAGTGGGAGGTGTCACGCTGATCAGCTGTTTGTCATTTGTGCTGATCAGGGCGGAACTGTCAGCCGGTTAGCGCGCGTACCCGGGCCCTTTATAGGGGCGGACTTTATTCATACCGGATGTTACTGTAGCGACAAGTAGTGGTTGTGGGGCGAGTTTTAAGTTATGCTCGTTCCGATTGACTTTAAACAACTGCGCGTGTACCCGCAAACAATCTGTGAAAGGCAGCCGGTAAGATTTTTGTGTGTTAATATGATCACACTGTTGGGCGTCTTTACTTCTGCCCCACGTCGCTACTCGCGCTTGTGAAGGCGCTGTAGGCAACATGGGGCGTTGTTCGTGTGTAGTTTGGATGGGACGATTCGTAGATACTTGTTTGTACGAAAGGGGATTTTTTGTGTATGTGGTATGGGCGTGAATATTCACTTAAATTCACGTGCATTGAAGCTGCAAGCTGCTTGGCTGCGGGCTTATGTTTTTAAATTATGATTTTTGATTGTTACTTTATAGTTTGATAATATAAGCTGCTGATTATTTATTGTGTAATGAGTAATTTGTTCAATCGTGTGGCTGCATCAATCAGTAATGATAATGAGGACAATAATTTGGTGTTGGCGGTTTTTATATGTATTTTAGGAAATGAAATTGATTAAATGATAAGGTACGTGTCGCTAAATTAATTTAAGTTAGTTATTTGGAAATGGTTTATGGTATATTATATTTACAGTTGTGTATGTATGTGTGTTTTAAGGTTTTTTACCTGGTGGCATCAAAGCAAAACCCAATAAACAAGAAGTGGGAAATGTTACAGCGTCATCTGAGTAAAACATCTGCTGCATGATTAAGGAATTGCGGGTGAAATCCCTGTCGAGCGTGGGGCGCAGTAAAATAAGGAATAACGCTCGACATTACTTGTGTTACCGGCATCACTGGACATCAAAAATCACTGTACCTTTTAAAGATTTAAACAGTACTGAAACTGACAAATGTTGAGAATTAACAGGCTTTATGTGAATCCCTGCACCGGGTGAATTTGAATTTGAAGGTGCTTGTTGGGACAGAGACGTGGGCGTGGCTCCAGAGGACTGTGTTTCTTACCCTTCAGATCTCTTTCTTTAAACTGAGTGATGGGAAACATCATGGCATCTGCAAGCTGAGTGGACAAGACCGCCTGACAGGAGCTCAGCTCCAAAAAGACAGACAGGAAGTGTGATTAACTTACAGCGTAAAAGAGCAGGTTCGGGTTCTGAACCCTGTGGACTGTGAGTGAAGACAGTCTGGATTTGAATGTAGGTGCTACATCCACATGTCCTTTGCAGTCTTGGCAAACAGACATTTCAGCATGATAAACATCCGTCTGTGTGGCGTCTTACCTCATCAATGACTTTGGCAAACTGCTGCAGAGTGGAGCTCATGACCTCATCGTCGCCCCCAAGAGGAAAACGCTGCAAACAACAGGCACAGCTTCAGCTTGATGAAATTAAAGTCACTTTGTTGGTTTGATTGTTGGAAGTCAAGCTTTATGTCAAATGTACAGCAGAGGGCGCTAGTGGCCACGTGGTGGCCAGCAGTATGTGTAAAATATCAGAGGCCTTCACCCAGGCCAAGATGAGGACGGGTAGGTACCTCAATGAAGTTTGGTAGAGAGGTAGGCCTTGGGGCAAGGAAGAGTATCTTCAGTTTTGGCGTGGACCCAAGTCGATGGGTCTATCTGATCTTTGAAATTTGTTTTTGTTATCAAAATCATGATCATCATCTATTGACAAACAAATAGACTGACAGCAAAACAAAATAAACTCAATGAAGTTATGCATTCAGCAATCAGGATCAAAGTTCAGAATCAAAGATGAATGATTAGGATTTAAAAAAAATCTTGATTCAGAAATCTGGATCAAAGATGTGATCATGATGACAGATCAGGATCAAAGGTCAGTGAACAGGATCAAGTAAAACAGGAAGAGAGGAGTCTTTAACCTTGGTGGAGGTATGTGCTCTCATAGTGTCCTCCTAGTTGGTTACTGCGTTCGGTGTAGTGGCAACCATCCCACCGTACAGCCAGTGCAAAGTGGAATAACGCTAATGCTGTTCAGCATAATGGCCAATCACAAGCTCACAAATAAGGTCTGTGGCTAGTAAATTTTTTTAAAGGCAGATATTGCTAACATCACAAAGCAGGTGGCTAGCATAACAACAACAATATAATAGCGTAATGTAGCTGACTGCTATAAAACAACTAATGTCATATCAGATTTACTGGCGATTTGTTTTTGACCCCGAATGGCCGGGGTCAGAGGTCAAGCTGGTGGCTAATATTACTAAGATGATGACTAGCATTCCTGGGCCAGCCACTGGGTGACATTTGGAGGCTCAGCTCACCTGTTTGTCGTACTCCTTCAGAAGCCTCGAGGTCAGATGTGTCGCAGCACTCAGCTCATTCTGACGGAGAAAAACAAACAGTGAATCATCAGCCGACGGGAAGCAGCTGGTCACGCGGAGCCTGCACTCGGGCACGCCGCAGCAGACCCTCCGCAGTGCCCCGGGTTTGAACCTACCACACTCTATGTGTAGTGACGGGTGAGTGGGGGTCACTCAGACGTCTATTCCAGCTGTCTGACTGATCTCAGCATAAACTGCCCCGGCCATAAAATAGCTCTGTGAATTAGGGGGTAATTTCTGCAGTGTAAGACCCAAACATCAAACGGTTAACATGTGGTTCAGCAGCAGAGGTGGATTTTATCACAGAAACTGATTCCTCAGGGCTCCATGTCCCTGCACTTGCTATGCAAGTAGAATTGTGTTGGCGTTTTAAGCCAGTCACCGATTTGTGTAATATCAGTGGCAACTCTGAAGAACACGGTGCGGCTCAGCCGTAAGGTATGCAAGTACCTGGGCATCGTAAATCCTCTGCATGGCCTCGTAGAGCTGCGTACAGTAGCTGGAGATGGCTGCAGTGTCCTCTTCAAAAACCCCCAGCAGGGAGCGAGTCTGCAACAAGCAACACAAAGAGCCAGGTTTTAGGTCTGTTAGGTATGCCCCCGTATGCCATGTCTGGGAATAAATATATATAAGAGGCCTTTATGTGTGTGCATATGGCTTCGATCACGGAGAAACCAGTGAGAGCTGACATTTGTCGTTTGGTATACAGGGTTCTAGCTAGGATAAAATTTTAGCGTACTGGTAATGTTGAGGGAGCGAAGTGACTGAGGGTGGGGATGGTGCGGAAGGGGGGAAGCTTTTGAAAATTTAAGCTAAAAATTGGCCATTCTAGGGATACCCAAAGGGGAAAAGCCAGGTACGACAGCCCATGTCCCTTCATCGTGTCCAGAAGGCTGGGGAAGTTTGTTGAGTGGACAATCTCATTCTGGGTTAGCCAGTACATGGCCCTCAGTGAGGCAGTCGGAGTCCATGGACATTTTTAAGTCAAGACTTAAAACCTATTTTTAATTCTCTTTCTTATAAGTAGTTTTTATTTTGTTATGATTTATTCTTTTACTTCTGTTTTTAATTAGGTATTTAAAAAAAAAAATTTTATTTATTTATTTTAATTTTTTTATGTTGAACTGTTCTGTGTGAGGCACCTTGAGATGGCTTTTGTTGTAATTTGGCGCTTTATAACCTGATTAAATTGAAATTGAACAACATTTTATTGAGTCTTAAAGTAAATAAATATGAAATTGGTTACTGGATCCTTAAACTCTGGACATAATAAACTCTACATGGTGGATCCTTGACCTCTGGACATAAACAGAAATAAAATCTGTTAGTTTTTGTCAAAAGCATTTCCTTTCAGACATTATTATTGGAAAGAATGTCTTTCTATACCTATGAGCTGCAGCTCTACAGCTCGCTGCAGGACGTCTCATTTTGGGAGGAAAAAATGTTTTAGTCAATTGTAGTTTATTGTCTGTATTGCAACGTTTGTAAGGTGTCATTTTATTTAAAGTGGCGATTCGTTTTGAAGTTATTAATTCCAAGCGGACTCTCAGCAGAGAACCGCGCAGCATTTGTACGATTCTCGCTTCTCGACTGCAACAAGAGTCCCAGTTAGTGACTTTAATCCACACAAAAGTGACTCATGATATTTTAATGGCTTTCAGAGGGGTTAAGAAGCGGACTTACCGCTTCTGAAGAGCAGTGATTCAAAGAGCCACAAGCCACTGAATCACGCCTCAAACTGGAGTCGCGCAGCAGAAACGGTTGATTACAGATGCTGTATTGAAAATCGTAACGGTCCAAAATTATAGCGTAACGGGCCGTAACGCAAGTTTGCGCTAGCTAGAACCCTGGGTATACTTATGTATTTCGGGTCAAAGTTGAATGCTGTGAAAACAGAACATTGATAGGACAAATATTTTTGGAGAAATTAGCGATATTAGTTAACAACAGTGTACAATGGATATTGTGCTGCACCATGGGAGTTTGGGGTTTTAAATGTTACTGCGGTTCATGTTAGTTTAAGAGTGTTGTTAGTGTTATTAATTTATTGTGTTTTAGTACTTCAATTGGTTTTGTCAATTTACTTAAGTGTCATGTTGCTGTTACCATGAGTGAGAAGTGTAGTGCGTTTGATGTCTTCCACCACATCTCTATTTAAGGGTGTGTAAAAATAAAAGCACCTGCTTACGGCAGAATGCAGAAAAGACAAAAAGCTCTGCATGCATGTGTGCTTATATATCATTCTGATGACGGAGGAACTGTGGAGAGCTGACTTTTGCCATTTGGTACGTTTATGTATTTTGGGTCAAAGATGAACGCTGAAAAAACAGAACATTGATAGGACAAATATTTTTGGAGAAATTAGCGGTATTAGCTAACAACAGTGAACAATGGATATTGTGCCGCGCCATGGGAGTTTGGGGTTTTGTGGTTTTAAATGTTACTGCGGTTCATGTTAGTTTAAGAGGGTTGTTAGTGTTTGTGTTTTAGTACTTCAATTGGTTTTGTCAATTTAGTTAAGTGTCATGTTGCCGTTACCATGAGTGAGAAGTGTAGTGCGTTTAAGGTCTTCCACCATGTCTCTATTTAAGGGCAGACCCGGCGCCACGAGGGGGCGACGCCCCCTCACGTCATCAACCTCGCCCCCTCAGATGTGAGAGTTATCAAAAATAAAAAGAAATACTGGAAAGTATAGCAAAATATTAGTTATTCAATAATATCACGTATTTAACAAATAAACCAAATTAATTAACTAAAGTAATTAATTTTAAAACAAACGGATATGGCATGTGTCTGTGTTCAAGCAATTTGATAGGTTGAGGGTTGCGCTTGTCAGTGCGGCAGAGGGCAAGGATCCTGAGTCCAGCGATTATAGCAAGGTGGACGAATTAAAGCATGCTCGATTTATTCAAGCAGTGTCAGAGCTGGAGTTCCTGGGATTCGTCAAGTCCACCAAGCAAAAGGCAGATTATGCAGCACGGCGTCACATTTCACTGCGTGCCACGGCGAATCAGTTTTCTGTCACGTGCGCACAATTAAACTCGGCTCCAAGTGTCGCTCCATGGTTCCTGCTGAAACTCCTCAGGACGCTCCTGCAGGTGTTCCACCTGCTGTTGTAACCGATGAGCGGGAGAACGAGTCTGAACCAGAGGAACCAGAGGAGCGAGAGGAGACTCACGTGCAGCCAGACATCTCTGCATCTCCTCCAGTCCGGCGGAGGAAGAAGCGCATGCACAATTAAACCCTGCTGCATCGCATTCAGTTTGATTGTTGACACCAAGTCGGCTAAAAGTCTAAATTCAGTGCTCTTCAGCGCCCTCCTGTTCCACCTGCTGCATGTGCCTGACGTTTGGGAAAATGCGCGAGATGAGACCCGCATGAAGCCACACATCTGGCTCTGTCCTCTTCCTCCTCTCTGCGCCACTCCATGGCACAGAGCCCAACTACGCATGCAGCATTAGTGTGCAACAACTCAGGTGTCAGGTGTCCTCAGGAACTCCCGCAACCTGTTACCACACGTTATGATTAATGGCATGTGTTGCTGGAGAATTATCAGGAACAATTACACACGGTCAAGAATAGTGTTCCGTGTTGTTGCACGCTATTGCGCATAACAGCGCATCGTTAAGTTCTGTCACGTTGTGAACGAGGTGAATTGTCTCCACACACACTCATATTCATCCAACCGAATTCAGATCGCTCCAGTTTTTCAGAAGAACTTTGTGACTGCATGCGTAGTTGGGCTCTGTGCCATGGAGTGGCGCACATGCCCAGTTGCGCTGCGTTTGCGCTTGTGATGGAGGGCTGTATGTGGGGTTAATCTACTGTCTCGTGTCGTTTCTCAGATCAGTTGTTGGTTTGGTTTTGAGGTATGCAGATCACTTGACCAAGGGTCTATACGTTCAAATAATAATTAAAAAAAAATACTGTCATCACTCTTTAAACTTAGTCAGTCTCCTACAACGGTGTAGCCTAAATACATGAGCTTTCCAGGAGTGCACCCAATTCATTACGCACACTCAGGCACGTCTCCTCCGGTGCACTTTTTTTTGGGGGGGGGGGGGGGGGGCGACCCCACCCCCTGTGATAAACTCATCGCCCTCTTAATATTTTTTTTCTGGCGCCGGGCTTGTTTAAGGGTGTGTAAAAATAAAAGCACCTGCTTATGGCAGAATGCAGAAAAGACAAAAAGCTCTGCATGCATGTGTGCATGTACCATTTTGATGACGGAGGAACTGTGGAGAGCTGACTTTTGTCGTTTGGTATGTTTATGCATTTTGGGTCAAGGATGAAAGCCGCCAGAATGGAACGTTGATAGGACTAATAGTTTTGGAGAAACTATGTAACAACCGTGAACAATGGGTGTTGATAACTATATTCTAGACTCACACACCATTCCAGCAGGGGGCAGTAAATCATCTATATATTAAAAGTGTTAAAGTGTCATCTAGGGATGGGTATCGGCAACTGGTTCCTGTTAAGAATCGATAAGAAATTATTTGATCCACTGGCCTCAATAGCCTTTTGGCTTAACCATTCGCTTATCGGTTATTCTTTAAATTACATTACGCCATAGCAAGCTGGTAGCTCCAACCACTCGCTGACAAAAACACATTTCTCTTTGTCTCGAGCATGCTCTGCTGAGGAAACAAGATTAGCTGCACAATCAATAGGAATGAGTCCGAAGATTTACCCAGACTGACAACTAATATGAGTAAATGAATTACTTTTATGCATTTTTTTTGTGGTTTCTTGAGGCATTCTATGAGTGCCGAAATACACTCAGACCTCAAAACGTGCTCCTGTCACATAAACCAAACGGACCCTCTCTTCTTCTGTGGTGTTTAATGGCAGCTGGAATCCTTGTTACATTGCTACCACCTACTGCATCAGTCCGTTATAGCAGTACGAAATATCAAGTCCACTGACTTTCAAGTATTTAAAAAGCCAACACTTCCCCTCCCACTTTAATTTAACCAGGTTAATCCCATTGAGATCAAGATCTCTTTTACAAAGGAGACCAGGATAATTATAAAGTTTCCAATTCACCTAACATGCTGATCCTATGTCTAAAATACTTCCAACAGAAACTTCTTTCAGGCCAATTCTTGTAAATTCTGAGAGAACCTCTTGCCTTTCTGTGGAATATTTATTACAATACATGACGACATCCCTAATCACCAAAACAGTGTCCTACATAAGTGTCCATGTACAGATTTTATTTATTTCTATTTATGTCCAGAGATCAAGGATCCAGTGAACGATTTCATATTTATTTACTTTAAGACTCAATAAAATGTTTCTGACATAGCAAACCTGTAAAGCCTACTTTTAGTACACAGAAAATTCACAGGAGGTATTGATAAGGGAATCAATAAGGAATCAGATTGATAGATAAAATCTTATCAATACCCATCCCTAGTGTCATCTATATATTAAAAGTGCACACACACCTCTGCTAATGTGCAACAAACCATCCAATCATATCTGTCGAACCCATGTGTCAAAATATAGCTATAGGCTAGTGACACACAAAACCAAAGGCACCCCCAGCCTTCACTTATTATTCTCTTTCAACAACAGATCCACATTATGTTCCCTGCTTAAAAGATTTTATCTTCATGAAGAGAGGAGCGGAATCACACCACATGGTGCACAGCTTCAAGTCAAGTCAAATCTGGGAGCATGCAACGGTGACGCACTTCACCGCATCCACACCACCACCCATAGTAGAGGACCTAGCTTAGACATGTACGCACATCATTTAGGAGAGGATAACTCAACTGATCTAGACTAATATGACCGCAATGAACAACTTGGGATATGTGCCAAAATCTCCATCTGGGACGAACAGTCCGAAAATGAACATGCCCTTTTTCCCCCCCAAGTGTTACTTCAAATACAGCTGTATTTAGTAAACTGCAGCAGCTACAGATTTTCCAAGGTATTCAAAATGTTCAGAATTATCACTACATGTTTGGGAGGGCCATAGAAGAGTGAAAAATATCTCATTTTGACATTTTAAGAGAAAATGGATAAAATAAGTAACTCAACTTATTACCGTACATGGAAAGACTCAGACTCAGACAACTTTATTGATCCCTAAAAGGGCAATTAATTTCACACCAATTACCCATACAAATGTACAGCAATTAATCCACAATTATTACTAGTTGAACGTAATAATGGCCCACATCAGAATTAAAACAACCACACATAAACATTTGATTGTTTATATCCGCTAAACTTTGAAACAGTCCATCATCCGAATTGAGGAAATGTGAGCGTACGCTTGTGTGTGGGCACAGCCAGCTTGGGGGGGAATAGAAAAGGAACATTTGCCAAAATACAATGAAATTTCATTTTCAGGTCATATTGTTATCAATAGAATATTGATTTAAAGTGAAAAATACAAAATAAAACTTGTTTACTTAGCACACAGCAGTATCTAGAGATCTTAAATGTTTTAATTAAAGATTAGCAGGGAAATTTCTCAACAGCCAATAATACAAGTTAGAACCACATTATTGTTTCTTTTTCAAACACAAAACACCCCATGTTTTCGAGCGGTTTTCTCTTAAAATATCAAATTAGAAATTTTACACTCTTCTATGACCCTTCTAAACACGTACTGGTCATTCTGAACATTTTGAGTACTTTGGAAAATCTGTAGCTGCTGCAGTTTACAAAATATTAGAATTCGTCCGGATACAGATTTTGGCACATATGGCAAGTTGTTCATTGGAGTCGAATTAGTCTAGATCAGTTGAGTTATCCTCTCTTAAATGATGTACATGTTTCAGCTAGATCCTAGACTACCAGGCAGACAACCAGTCCATCACCACATTTCCAAAGTAACCATCTATCTGCCACAGCCAGGTGAAATGTATGGGCGTGTCCTCGGCCTTCTCCAGTCATTGGGGTCCTCAACACTCACCCACCTATGTGCTGGATCATGCATAAAGAAAAGTGCCAGATTGCCAAAATGCCTTATGCTCCCTCCCAACGCAAGTAATAAACCTTAGTTTCAATTAATTTGCCACTCATTTGATCCAAAGTCATTCCAGAGGTTAGTCCATGGGCCAAGCAGGTTTTGGGTACTACTTAAGGGGACGAAATGACACTTAGAATCCAGCCTCAGTGTACCATGGCCTACACAAAAAATGTGTGAAAACTATCCCAGGGTGGTAGCTGTAGCCAGCTAGGGGTCAATGAAGAGGTCAAAATGTGAAAATGCTCCAATCATGTTAAAAACTATACTACATTATTTGTCTGATCATAACAATTCCAAAAAGGTATAGTTTGGACTATCTATGACTGAATGTTCTGGAGGTATAGGGCAAAAACAACACATATGGTGACAAAGGTCAGTTTCCATTTGTACAGTTGTCAAAAGTTAAAAGTTGCTCCAGTTTCAGTAATAAATAATGCAAATTATTGTTTGGATTAATAAGGTTCTAAAAAGGAATAGTTTGCACCCTGTGTGATGCTTAGTTATCATATTTACAGGATAACATAGGTCACATGTCAAAGAATCCAATGGACATCAACCTTGTTTGACCTTTACTTTGGAGACCAAACAGAGTCAGAACTATTTAATTTATTAATCCTTTATTTCAACCAATAGCTTGCATCTCTTTTTTTTTTACAGCTACCACCCTGGGATGGTTATCATACATTTTTGTGTAGGCCATGGTACACTGGGGCTGGATTCTAAGTGTCGTTTCATCATCTTACGTGGCACAGATTAGGTCAAAATTGATGACTGGCTCATAGACTAGGTATCCAAGGATCCCGCTAGAGACCTGGTACTGAAGCCATCCAGTCACTCCCTTTGGTCAGAGCATTGGGAAAAAGCGGAGACGTACAGCTGAAGAGATCAGGCTACCGATAATATGAAGTCAGACCTTACAGCTTTTACATACTCAGTCCGGATCCAATAAAACTTTTCTTTCTGCATTTGAGGGGATGAGCGTCTTATATTCAGACCAATACTGTGTGTGTGTGTGTGTGTGAAACACCACATTCTGATCAGAACCTAAGTGTTACGAAAACAAGAGTCTGAGCTTTGTTCTAGTGCTGACGAGCTGATAAATCCACTCTGAGTGCTGACTGAGTGACAGAATGTGGATCTGTCATCTGGCACTACTTTTAAAAACACTGGCTGCAGGTACGGGAGAAGGAATGCCTCTGATTGGCTGATCATCGCCACGTGACAACCCCGCTGACCCTACAGGACTTGAAATTCTTGCCCCGTGTACACAAACTAACCGAACTTCTGGTACCGGATCTGCAGGGTCAGTGTTCTCGGCCGAACTCGTTCTTTAAAAGCAAAAAGCAGCTAGCGGCTCAGTAAGTAGCTAGCTAGCTAACTGTGCAGTTCAATGCAATCTAACACATTTCGACCTCGTATCTTCACGAGAACCCAAAGAGGGGGTCGGTACTGTCGGTACCGTGACACTGAGCGGCTGTCAGATTGCTTCGACTAGCGGAGCTGTTAGCTTTTGTATGCTAACGTCAGCCTAGCTGTGGAAGTAGCGTTAGCATACTAGCAAATGATACGGAGCGGAGCGCCGTTACCTGCGGACTGTCCTCCAGGGTCTCCTCGATCGGGAGCTTCTCTATCCCAGGCATAGCTGTTGACGCGTCGAGAATCAAAGGGAAAAAAACACGATCAAATACGATCAAAGTCGTATTTTTCTCGGCTTCACCCAAAAGTGCTCCTCCCAGTTCTGTATGTCCCGCCCTCCACAGATTGTCATTGGACCGGAATAACGATTGATTAATTAATTTTTTTTTTGTTTTGTTTTTTTTTTTTGGATGGTAAAATACGCCATCTTGGCTCTACGCAGGAGCGCCCTTACACTTCTTCCCGGCGCACCTCAGAGCCACAATGGCGGCTGAACTGTTCAGTTTGCAGGGAGAGTGCCATCATGTTTACGTCATTACAAAGCAATAAAACGAACATATTTTTGTCATTACCGCGACAAGTCACCAAAGTCTGAAAATTTCATCATTATATTTGGACATTTGAATGGTTGGGAAAAAAAATATTTTAAGATTAAAGTTGATGTTCTGAGGGGACAAAGAGTTTTATGAGAAAAAAATTGGTATAGTTGTACCACCAACCAGGGTTGGATCCAGGAATTTTTTGGTGGGGGGTGGAGATTTCGGAGGAGAGAGGAGTGTTTGATTCATTGCAATTTGGTGATCGTTTGCTTTAAATATTACAAAAAAGGAACTCCTTTTTTTCTTCTTTTTTCCTTTTTATATCTTGTTGGCCTTATGTTTTGTTTGTTTGTTTGTTGTGTATTTGTTGAAATAAAGTTTTGAGAGAAAAAAATCAGCAAAACTAAAAAAAAAAAAAAAAGGAATGACAGTGTAATATTCTCACTGCTATAAAAACTTATACTAGTAGTAAGCAACTTTTTCCATCATGAATGCAAATATAAAAAAAGCTAATTTGCAAAGTAAAATGTTCATTTTTTTTAAAAATTGTAAACTGTATCTTTCATGGTAAGTCCCTTTGGTTGCTCCCTTGTTTTCACTCAGGGTTGCCACAGCAAATCCCAGGTGGATCTGTATGATGAACTGGCACAAGTTTTACACCCGATGCCCTTCCTGACGCACCTCCACATTACATGGAGAACAAAACCCTGTATCTTTCATAATCACCAATTTCCAAAAACACTCTAGTCAACAATAGTGTCATGCAGATCATAGAAGTCTTCTATGTACAGAAGATACAGTGAAAAAAGCATTTCATATTGTTGAATATGGCTCACAGATCTGGCAACTTGTTTCTGACGGACTGTTTGTTGTTGTGACGCTCCTCTTTCAATCTCTACGCAGTTGTATTCGTTTATTTCTGTATAACGCTTCTTTTGTTTTTTAACTGCATCTACTGTGAATCTTATTTAACTACAGTCCTCCTGTTATGAATCGCTAGTGGTTAGCTTTCGCTAGCAGTTAGCTTTCACTAGCAGTTAGCATGCATTAGCTGTTAGCTTGTGCTAGCGGTTAGCTTGCGTTAGCTAGGTCGACCCCCCCCCCCCCCGTTTCTTTCATTACTGTTTCTACCACTCACTTGTCACTCATTACCAAAGAAGGATAACAAGGCCAAACCAACCATTATGATCAAGTTTGCGAACAGGAAAATTAAGAATGACTTGTTGAGGCAGGCCAGGAAGTTGAGAGGAACAAATGTGTACATTAATGTTTACGTTTCTTCTTTGTCTTTCGGCTGTTCCCGTTAGGGGTCGCCACAGTAGATCAATCATTTCCATCTCACCCTGTCCTCTGTATATTCCTCTGTCACACCAATCACCTGCATGTCCTCCTTCAGCACATCCATAAACCTCCTCTTTGGCCTCCCTCTTCTCCTCCTGCCTGGTGGCTCCATCATCAGCATCCTTCTCCCTATATACCCTGGGTCCCTCCTCTGCACATGTCCAAACCATGTCAATCTCACCTCTCTGACTTTGTCTCCAAACCATCCCACCTGAGCTGTCCCTCTGATATGTTCATTCCTAATCTTGTCCATTCTTGTCACTCCCAAAGAGAATCTGAACATGTCTTTTTGTTAGTGCCACCGTCTCTAAGCCATACAACATAGCTGGTCTCACTACTGTCTTGTAAACTTTCCCCTTCACTCTTGCTGATATTCTTCGGTCACAAATCACTCCTGCCACCTTGTTCCACCCACTCCACCCTGCCTGCACTCTCTTCTTCACCTCTTTACCACACTCTCCATTACTTTGAACAGTTGACCCCAAATATTTAAACTCATCTACTTTCACCACTTCTACTCCTTGCAACTGCACTATTCCACTGGGCTCCCTCCCATTCACACACATGTACTCAGTCTTGCCTCTACTGACTTTCATTCCCCTTCTCTCCAGCATATCTCCACCTCTCCAGACTAGACTCAACTTGCTCTCTACTCTCACTACAGATCACAAAGTCATCTGCAAACATCATAGTCCATGGGGACTCCTGTCTGATGTCATCCATCAACCTGTCCATCACCACTGCAAACAAGAAAGGACTCAGAGCTGATCCTTGGTGTAATCCCACCTCCACCTTGAATGAGTTTGTCATTCCGACTGCAAATCTCACCGCTGTCACACTATTCTTGTACATGTCCTACACTACCCTAACATACTTCTCTGCCACTCCAGACTTCCTCATACAATGCCACAGCTCTTCTCTTGGCACCCTATCATAAGCTTTTTCTAAGTCCACAAACACACAATGTAACTCTTTCTGGCCGGCCTTCTCTGTACTTCTCCAACAGTATTCTCAGAGCAAACATTGCATCTGTAGTGCTCTTTCTCGGCAGGAAACCATATTGCTGCTCACCGATCTTCACCTGTTTTCTAACCCTAGCTTCTACTACTCTTTCCAATAACTTCATGCTGTGGCTGATCAACTTTATGCCTCTGTAGTTACTGCAGCTCTGCACATCACCCTTGTTCTTGAAAATATGAACCAGCACACTTCGTCTCCACTCCTCAGGCATCCTCTCACTTTCCAAGATTTTATTAAACAATCTGAGACATTTCCATACCTCCACTGGAATGTCATCTGGACCAACTGCCTTTCCACTATTCATCCTCTTCATAGCAGCCCTCACTTCTTCCTTACTAATCTCTTGTGCTTCCTGATTTACTCTCACCACATCATCCAGCCTTTTCTCTCACTCATTTTCTTTATTCATCAGCTCTTCAAAATATTCCTTCCACCTTCTCAGCACACACTCCTCACTTGTTACCATGTGCATCTTTTACCTCCCTAACCTGCTGCACATCCTTTCCAGCTCTGTCCCTTTGTCTGGCCAATCGGTACAAGTCCTTTTCTCCTTCCTTACTATTCAACTTCTTGTACAGCTCGCAATATGCCTTTTCCTTCACTTTTGCCACTTCTCTTTTCGCTTTACGCCGCATCTCCTTGTACTCCTGTCTACTTTCTTCATCTCTCCGACTATCCTGTTGTGTGGGCCGCTGAAGAGGAGGTACTGCTGGCCCACCACCACCAGAGGGCGCCCTGCTTGGAGTGCGGGCTCCAAGCACGAGAGGGCGCCAGACCCAGAAGAAGTGACAGCTGTCACTCATCCTCTGCACCAGCTGTCACTCGTTATCATCACTACCATAAAAGCCGGACTGCAACTCCACCTCCCCGCCGAGAAATCGACTACCAGAACCAAGGTAATTTCTCTGCTGACTAATACGCTGTCTAACTTTGTTCTGTGTGCAGTCGCATTCCTGTGAAGACCCAGAAGAGGGACAAACAGGAGCTGCACGAGTGTGTGTGATTTGGAGGTGGAGGTGCTCCCTCCTAACGGTATCTGGACTATAGATTACTGAGTGTGCGGACTCACACTCACACATCATATTTCTGCTTTCTGCCAGCAGTACCAGGGTCGACAGTCGAAGACAGAGGCCACCTGGGGACTCGGGACTTGGCGGCTCCGGTGTTCTTCAGGCCGTTAGTGGTGGAAGCCGTGTGGGACGCGGCTTCTCTCTCGTCGGGCGTCTTCTATCTTCGAGCCTGCCCACACTTCACCTGGTGTTTATTGACTGTGAAATTAAGACACGTTTCGTTGTGTAATATCACAACATTAAATTGTTACCTTTTGGCTTACTCATTGTCCGTTCATTTGCGCCCCCTGTTGTGGGTCCGTGCTACGACACCTTCCCAACAGGATTTCTCGGCCATCGTCATGGACTCCGAGGGGCGTCAACTCCAGCTTGAACGGCCAATGGAAGAGCCAGGAGCGCAGGCGTCAGCGGGAGGCGGGTTGAGTGAGCTGCAGCAGATCTTAACCGCCTTCAAGGCCCGGTTAGAATTTGTGACCGAGCAGAGTGTCCTCCTTAATCGGAGGGTGGAGGCTCTCACCGCCAGGGTGGAAGCGCGCGATCAGGGCGCTGCTGCAGCCACTCCTCTGGCTGGTCCTGGGCCCGTATTAGACGTTCCACTGGTCGTTCAACGAACCCCCCCACCGTCCCCTGAAGCATACATAAGCCCTCCGGAACCGTACGGGGGCTGTGTCGAGACGTGCGCGGACTTCCTCACGCAGTGGAGCGAAACCTGCCACCGGGAGTGCTTAGGATCCTCGGTTCCTCCCGGCACTACGGCTAATGAGGAGGTCAAAGTTCCCCCCAATCTATCGGCGGTGCCAAAGGAGTACCACGATCTTGCTGACATTTTCAGCAAAGATCTGGCACTCACTCTTCCCCCGCATCGACCGTATGATTGTGCCATCGATTTGGTCCCGGGCGCTGAGTACCCGTCCAGCAGGCTGTACAACCTCTCACGTCCGGAACGCGAATCAATGGAGACCTACATCCGGGACTCCTTAGCTGCCGGGCTGATCCGGAACTCCACCTCCCCGATGGGTGCTGGTTTCTTTTTTGTGGGCAAGAAAGACGGCGGACTCCGTCCATGCATTGATTACAGAGGGCTGAACGAGATCACGGTTCGCAACCGATACCTGTTACCTCTGTTAGATTCAGTGTTCACGCCCCTGCATGGAGCCCAAATTTTCACAAAATTGGATCTTAGAAACGCGTACCACCTGGTTCGGATCCGGAAGGGAGACGATTGGAAGACGGCATTCAACACCCCGTTAGGTCATTTTGAGTACCTGGTCATGCCGTTCGGCCTCACTAACGCCCCCGCGACGTTCCAAGCTTTGGTAAATGACGTCTTGCAGGACTTCCTGCATCGGTTCGTCTTCGTATATCTGGACGATATACTCATCTTTTCCCCGGACCCTGAGACCTATGTCCAGCATGTACGTCAGGTCCTACAGCGGTTGTTGGAGAACCGGCTGTTTGTGAAGGGCGAGAAGTGCGAGTTCCACCGCACTTCTTTGTCCTTCCTGGGGTTCATCATCTCCTCCAACTCCGTCGCCCCTGATCCGGCTAAGGTTGCGGCGGTGAGAGATTGGCCCCAACCAACAAGCCGCAGGAAACTACAGCAGTTCCTAGGCTTTGCAAATTTCTACAGGAGGTTCATTAAAGGTTACAGTCAGGTAGTTAGCCCCCTGACTGCCCTGACCTCCACCAAGGTCCCCTTCGCCTGGTCGGATCGGTGCGAAGCCGCGTTCCAGGAGTTGAAACGCCGGTTCTCGACTGCACCAGTTCTGGTGCAGCCTGATCCTGATCGCCAGTACATAGTAGAGGTGGACGCCTCTGACTCAGGGATAGGAGCCGTGCTGTCCCAGAGCGTGGAGGCTGATAAAGTCCTCCATCCTTGTGCCTTTATTCCCGCAGGTTGACCCCAGCTGAACGGAACTATGACGTCGGCAATCGGGAACTTCTTGCGGTGAAGGAGGCTCTTGAAGAGTGGAGACACCTGCTGGAGGGGGCATCGTTGCCCTTCACGGTTTTCACTGACCATCGGAAGCTGGAGTACATCCGGACCGCCAAGCGGCTGAACCCCAGGCAAGCCCGCTGGTCTCTGTTCTTCGGGCGCTTTGACTTCCAGATCACGTATCGCCCCGGGACCAAGAACCAAAAACCAGATGCATTGTCCCGGGTACACGAAGAAGAAGCCAAAGCGGGGCTGTCGAACCCCACCGAGACCATCATCCCCGAGTCCACTGTCGTGGCCACCCTCACCTGGGACGTGGAGAAGACCGTCCGGGAGGCCCTGACAAGGAGCCCGGACCCGGGGACTGGCCCCAAGAACAGACTGTACGTCCCACCAGAGGCAAGAGCTGCCGTATTGGACTTCTGTCACGGATCCAAGCTCTCCTGTCATCCCGGAGTGCGTAGGACCGTGGCAGTAGTCCAGCAGCGCTTCTGGTGGGCGTCCCTGGAAACCGACGTCCGGGACTACATCCAGGCCTGTACCATCTGCGCCAGGGGCAAGGCAGACCATCGGAGGACGACGGGACTCCTCCAGCCCCTGCCGGTGCCTCATCGCCCCTGGTCTCACATCGGCCTGGACTTCATCACGGGCCTCCCGCCGTCCCAGGGCAACACCGTTATTCTCACGATAGTGGACCGGTTCTCCAAGGCGGCCCACTTCGTGGCCCTCCCGAAGCTCCCGACAGCCCAGGAGACGGCAGACCTTCTGGTCCACCACGTCATGCGGCTGCATGGGATACCATCGGACATTGTATCAGATCGTGGTCCCCAGTTCTCTTCGCAGGTGTGGAAGAGTTTCTGTAAGGAGCTGGGGGCCACCGTGAGTCTCTCGTCCGGGTACCACCCCCAGACCAACGGCCAGGCAGAGCGGGCTAACCAGGAGTTGGAACAGGCCCTTCGCTGCAGTCACCTCCGCGCACCCGGCGGCCTGGAGTCACCATCTGGCCTGGATCGAGTATGCCCATAACAGCCAAGTCTCGTCTGCTACCGGCCTCTCCCCTTTTGAGGCATGTTTGGGGTTCCAGCCCCCATTGTTCCCGCTGGTGGAGGGAGAGGTCGGTGTGCCCTCGGTCCAGGCCCACCTCAGGAGGTGCCGCCGGGTGTGGCGGACCGCCCGCTCTGCCCTGTTAAAAGCCCGGACGAGGGCCAAGACCCATGCGGACCGCCGACGTTCCCCGGCCCCAACATACCAGCCCGGGCAGGAGGTGTGGCTCTCGACCAAGGACATCCCTTTGTGTGTCGACTCCCCAAAACTAAAGGACAGATTCATCGGACCCTTTCGTATCCTCAAGATCATCAACCCGGCCGCAGTGAAGCTTCAACTCCCGGCTTCACTGCGGATTCACCCTGTCTTTCATGTTTCCCGTCTCAAACCACACCACACCTCGCCCCTCTGTACTCCGGGACCTACGCCGCCTCCTGCCCGGCTCATTGACGGGGAGCCTGCCTGGACAGTCCGCAGGCTCCTGGACGTCCGTCGTAAGGGCCGGGGTTTCCAATATCTGGTGGACTGGGAGGGGTATGGACCTGAAGAACGCTCCTGGGTGAAGAGGAGCTTCATCCTGGACCCGGCCCTCCTGGCCGAATTCTACACAAGACATCCGGACAAGCCTGGTCGGATGCCAGGAGGCGCCCGTTGAGGGGGGGGTCCTGTTGTGTGGGCCGCTGAAGAGGAGGTACTGCTGGCCCACCACCACCAGAGGGCGCCCTGCTTGGAGTGCGGGCTCCAAGCACGAGAGGGCGCCAGACCCAGAAGAAGTGACAGCTGTCACTCATCCTCTGCACCAGCTGTCACTCGTTATCATCACTACCATAAAAGCCGGACTGCAACTCCACCTCCCCGCCGAGAAATCGACTACCAGAACCAAGGTAATTTCTCTGCTGACTAATACGCTGTCTAACTTTGTTCTGTGTGCAGTCGCATTCCTGTGAAGACCCAGAAGAGGGACAAACAGGAGCTGCACGAGTGTGTGTGATTTGGAGGTGGAGGTGCTCCCTCCTAACGGTATCTGGACTATAGATTACTGAGTGTGCGGACTCACACTCACACATCATATTTCTGCTTTCTGCCAGCAGTACCAGGGTCGACAGTCGAAGACAGAGGCCACCTGGGGACTCGGGACTTGGCGGCTCCGGTGTTCTTCAGGCCGTTGGTGGTGGAAGCCGTGTGGGACGCGGCTTCTCTCTCGTCGGGCGTCTTCTATCTTCGAGCCTGCCCACACTTCACCTGGTGTTTATTGACTGTGAAATTAAGACACGTTTCGTTGTGTAATATCACAACATTAAATTGTTACCTTTTGGCTTACTCATTGTCCGTTCATTTGCGCCCCCTGTTGTGGGTCCGTGCTACGACACCTTCCCAACATATCCTTAAACTTTTTCGCCAACCTCTTTCTCCTTATGCTTTCCTGGACCTCTTCATTCCACCACCAAGTCTCCTTGTCTTCCTTCCACTGTCCAGATGTCATACCCAGTACTGTCCTAGCTGTCTCCCTCACCACATCTGCAGTACTTTTCCAGTTGTCCAAAATTGCTTCCCCTCCAACCAGTGCTTCTCTCACCTGCTCGCTAAATTGCACACAACAGTCTTCCTCCTTCAGCTTCCACCATCTGATCCTTTGTTGAGTTCTCACTCTCTTCTTCTTCTTTACCTCTAAAGTCATTCTACAAACAACCATCCTATGCTGTCTAACGACACTCTCTCCTGCCACCACCTTACAGTCTCTGATTTCTTTTAGCTTGCATCTCCTATAAAGCATGTAGTCCACCTGTGTGCACCTTCCTCGACTCTTATATGTTACCCTGTGCTCCTCCCTTTTCTTAAAGTAAGTATTCACCACAGCCATTTCCATCCTTTTTGCAAAATCAACTACCATCTGTCCTTCCCCATTCCTATCCTTGATACCATATCAAGGGGAGGTGATGGTCGAGTGGTTAAGGTGTTGGGCTTGAGTCCAGAAGATCATGGGTTCAAATCCCCGCCTGACTGGAAAATCACTAAGGGCCCTTGGGCAAGGCCTTTAATCCCCTATTGCTCCCAGTGTGTAGTGAGCGCCTTGTATGGCAGCACCCTGACATTGGGGTGAATGTGAGGCATAATTGTAAAGCGCTGTGAGCATGTGATGCAGATGGAAAAGCGCTATATAAATGCAGTCCATTTACCATATCTACCCATTACTTCCTCATCACCTCTGTTCCCTTCACCAACATGCCCATTGAAGTCGGCTCCTATCACCACTCTTTCATGCTTGGGCACACTCTCCACCACCTCATCTAACACACTCCAGAAATCTTCTTTCTCCTTCATCTCACAACCTACCTGTGGGGCATATGCACTGATGATATTCATCATGACCCCTTCAATTTCCAACTTCACACTCATCACCCTGTCAGACACTCGCTTAACCTCCAACACACTTTTAACATACTCTTCCTTTAAAATGACCCCAACACCATTTCTCTTCCTGTCCTCACCATGGTACAACTTGTACCCACCGCCGATGCTCCTGCTCTTACTTCCCTTCCACTTGGTCTCTTGCACACACAATATGTCTACCTTTCTCCTCTCCATCATATCAGCCAGCTCTCTCCCTTTACCAGTCATACTACCAACATTCAAAGTCCCCACTCTCATTTCCACCCTTCTAGTTTTCTTCTTCTCCCGCTGTTTGTGGAAATGTTCTCCTCCTCTTCTTCGTCGTCTTCGCCCAGCAGTAGCCCAATTTCCACCGGCACCCTGTTGGGCAACAGCACCGGTGGCGGACGTTTTTAACCCGGGCCGCGACCGATCTGGTATGGAAATTCAATTCTTAGTCTGCATATTTGGGTTGGCTTGTTTTACACTGGATGCCCTTCCTGACGCAACCCTCCTCATTTATCCGGGCTCGGGACCGGCACTCAGAATGTACTGGCTGCACACCCCACAAGAGAAGCGAGAATCCTCCAGAAGCAACATAAAATTCAGGCAACTTGGACAAAAATTGTAAAGTGATGATTAAGTCAGAAGAAGCTAAAGTTATAGTGATAAGAGACCTTTCGGATTTGGAAATGTTATTTCCCCCTGCTCTTTTATGCAAGATTCTGCACCTTACCAAAAACCAAATTACTATATTTCTCATTTTGAGTTTATTAAAGGTCACGTTAGAAACCAGGTCATGTTATTTTTGGTCATCAACCCTCCTTGTTTACTCCCTCAGATTCCACCTCATCCGTCCCTTCAGCACTGAGCCTCATCCTCCGCTGACAATCAATCTGGGAGCAGGCAATGAAGGCTCTGCTGTGATCATCTCGATCTTACAAATCAGCAGCGGACCGTAAATGTACTCATGCACCTCTGTATACCACTGGTCAAATGGTTTGGCTCTCAACTCACAATCTCCCACTCAAAGGGATGCCCAAGAAGCTAGCTCCCAGGTTCATCGGTCCCTTCCCGGTTTCAAAGATCATTAATCCTGTGTCTGTTTGTCTCCATCTCCCTTTCTAATAATTATGCCAACAGTTGTTGCTGTCAGGATTTGAGTTTGTCTGGTTATCTGTTTTTATTTCTTTTCTCGGGTCTGTTTGGTCTGTTTGTTATTTTTCTTATTTCTTTGGTTTTTGCATGTTTATTCTCTTGCTGTGTCTATCTCTCTTGTCTGTCTCTTGGTTCTTAGTAGTGGGTATTTCCCTCTCTCGCCACGTCCTGGTTCTGGTGCTTTCCATGCACACCTGTTCCTGATTTGTTGATCATCACCTGGGGTTATATAAGTTCACTGGGTATGTTAGTCCCTTGTCAGTTTGTCGTGCCTTGTGCCTTCATTCCAGCTCTGTACCTGTGTTCCATAGTCCTGCCTGCCTCTTTGTGTGTTCCTGACCTCCAGCCTGTTGCACTGGCCACGCCTTTTTGCCTGATGATGTTTGTACTGCTGCTTTTTCTGGACTGCCTACGCTTGTACCAACCTCTGCTATCCACCACAGTAAAGCCTTCTAAATACCAGAGCTGTTTGTTCGAGCCGTGCATTTATGTGATCAATTCCTGATCATCCAGCCTGTCAGATGCCTTCTCACCAAGCTGCTTGTCTGTTGTCCTGTAGCCCATCCCAGCCTTGTGCAGGTCTACAATTTTGTCCCTGGTGTCCTTAGACAGCTCTTTGGTCTTGGACATGGTGGATAGGTTGGAGTGTGATTGATTGAGTGTGTGGACAGGTGTCCTTTATACAGGTAACGAGTTCAAACAGGTGCAATCATTATAGGTAAAGTGTGCAGAATAGATGGCTTATTAAAGAAAAACTAACAGGTCTGTGAGAGCCAGAATTCTTGCTGGTTGGCAGGTGATCAGATACTTATTTTATGCAATAAAATGCATGAAATAAGCACCAGGACCCTAAAGACTTGGACCTTTCTTCTCCTGCGAAGATATCAGCATCACCAAACGCCTCTGTCCAACAACCTCATGACTCCATAAGCTCTTCTCAAGGGCTCCTGGATCTCAAAGACCAAGGATCCAGAGACCCCCGGAGACACTACTGAGATGTCTTCAAGTTCAGTACTTTGGCCATATACAGATACACTTAGAACTTGGGAGGGGAGGGATGACTGCCGCCTCCCCATCTCTCTCCCCCCATCTCTCTGACAGGCAGGTTGGTCAAAGATGGTTGGGCACAAATGGGAGGCTCACACAAACAGCTGTGGTTAACAAAACATTTTAGTGGTGTGGATAGCAGAGGTTGGTACATAAGTAGGCAGTCCAAAAAATACAGCAGTACAAAAATAATCAGGCTAACGCGTGGTCGTTCTAACAAGCAAGAGCTCATAAACACAATGAGGCTGGAAGGACTATGGAACATGAGATACAGAGCTGGAGAGAAGACACAAGGCGCATCCATCTGGCGAGTAACAACAGCACCCAGTGATCTTATATAACCCCAGGTGATGAGCTGCAAATTAGGAACAGGTGTGTGTGGAAAGCACCAGAACATAGGCGTGGCCAGAGAGAGAGAAACACCCACCACCAAGAACCCAGGGACAGACAAGAGAGATAGAGGCAGACAGACCCAAGCAGAAAAACCCAGCAAGAAAATAAACACTCAGAAAACCAATGAAAATAGTAAAACAAACCAGAAGAAAATAAAACGGAGAAGCAAAAAAAAACAAACAACCTCAAACCCTGACACTCTCTCACTTTATCTCACTCCCCCATCTCTCTCCCTCCCTCTCTCTCCTCCCTTTTGCCCTTCCTCTCCTTCCCTCTCTCTCTTTCTCTGTCAAGTTCAATGTCAATGTTAGCTTTATTGACATGGGAAACATATGTTTACATTGCCAAAGCAAGTGTTACATAAAGCAACAAATAAAAATAAAAATTAAGAGGATGTACATACAGTTAATAATATTCTACAGTAAATTAATGTGGAAGCAGGAGATGTGGAATTGAAATAATAGCAAAAAATGTGCTTTCGGTATAAAAGTATACTGTCCTATAAAATGTGTTATATTAAAGTGACATAGCAATTTAATCTCCTGTTTTGGGTTTATGGTGGTTTATGTCCGTTGCTCCTTCTGTTTGTGTCTCAGCGTCTCACAATCCTTGCTGCTGTGTTTGCACATTGTTGTATTTCATCCCACAGATAGTGAAGTTTGTCGAGGTTATTCATACTCTCAAAGTCTTTTTGGGTGTTCGTGATCTGTGGAAGTTCGTGTCTGTGATGTTTTGGTGCAGCGGGCAGGTGGTCATGAAGTGCAGCTCGGTCTCCACCTGGTGGTGTGAGCAGTGGGTGCACAGTCTGTCTTCTCTGGGGAGCCAGGTCTGTCTGTGGCGGCCTTTCTCCACGGCCAGACTGGGCTCGCTGAGTCTGTACATGGTCAAGGATTTCCTGAGCTTTGGGTTGGTCACAGTGCTCAGGTATTCTGTCACAGAGTTCTCTCTGTTTAGGGCCTAACAGCATTCCAATTTACTCTGGTTTTTGGTTGATTTTTTTTCCAATGTGTCACATAGTTTTCTTTTTGTTTTCTTATAATTTGGTTTAGTCTAACAGGGTTTGTGTTTGGTGGCTCTGGTTGTGTTTGTGTAGAGAGTCCCAGAACCAGCTGGCTGAAGGGACGTCTCTCTGTGGATCAAGGCTTTGTTGTGGAGTGTACTGGGGTCACTGTTTTTAAGGTGGTTATAAAATTTAATTGCTCTCTTTTGAACTTTAATCATTAGTGGGTATCATCCTAATTCTGCTCTGCATGTGTTGTTCAATGTTTTCCGGGCCCAGTGGGCCCCAAACCCCCACAGAGTCAAAGCATTACTGATGACAACATGGATTATAATTCTGACTCCTGCATGTCCTCCACCGGTTCCATCTCTCATAGCAGTGATCTGTAGGGGAAACTGGGGCACGGTGAATCACGGGGAACAGTAGCTACATCTGCAAAACTACATATATATTTGCAGCAGTTCCATCCATCCATCCATCCATCCATTTTCTTCTGCTTTATCCGGAGTCGGGTCGCGGGGGCAGCAGCTCAAGCAAAGCCGCCCAGACCTCCCGATCCACACACACCTCCTCCAGCTCCTCTGGGGGAACCCCAAGGCCTTCCCAAGCCAGCCGAGAGATGTAGTCCCTCCAGCGTGTCCTGGGTCTTCCCCGGGGCCTCCTCCCAGTGGGACGTGCCCAGAACACCTCTCCAGCGAGGAGTCCAGGAGGCATCCAGAAAAGATGCCCGAGCCACCTCAACTGACTCCTTTCGACGTGGAGGAGCAGCGGCTCGACTCCGAGCTCCTCCCGAGTGACCGAGCTCCTCACCCTATCTCTAAGGGAGCACCCTGCCACCCTGCGGAGGAAACTCATCTCGGCCGCTTGTACTCGCGATCTCGTTCTTTCGGTCATGAGCCAAATCTCATGACCATAGGTGAGGATCGGAACGTAGATCGATCGGTAAATCGAGAGCTTTGCCCCCCTACTCAGCTCTCTCTTCACCACGACGGTCCGATACAGCGACCGCATCACTGCAGATGCTGCACCGATCCGTCTATCGATCTCACGCTCCATCTCACGCTCCATCCGTCCCTCACTCGTGAACAAGAACGCCCCGAGATACTTAAACTCCTCCACTTGAGGCAAGGACACTCCACCGACCTGAAGAGGGCAAAGCACCTTTTTCCGGTCGAGAACCATGGCCTCGGATTTGGAGGTGCTGATTTTCATCCCGGACGCTTCACACTCGGCTGCAAACCACCCCAGTGCACGCTGAAGGTCCTGATTTGACAAAGCCAACAGAACCACATCGTCCGCAAACAGCAGAGACGAGATTCTATGGTTCCCAAACCAGACCCCCTCTACACCCTGGCTGCGCCTAGAAATTCTGTCCATAAAAATAATGAACAGAACCGGTGACAAAGGGCAGCCCTGGCGGAGGCCAGCGTGCACTGGAAACAGGTTTGACTTACTACCAGCAATGCGAACCAAGCTCCTGCTGCGGTCGTACAGGGACCGGATAGCCCTTAGCAAAGGACCCCGGACCCCGTACTCCCGGAGCACTCCCCACAGGGTGCACCGAGGGACACGGTCGAATGCCTTCTCCAGATCCACAAAACACATGTGGACTGGTTGGGCAAACTCCCATGAACCCTCGAGCACCCGATGGAGCGTGTAGAGCTGGTCCAGTGTGCCACGACCAGGACAAAAACCACACTGCTCCTCCTGAATCCGAGGTTCGACCATCGGTCGAATTCTCCTCTCCAGTACTCTGGAATAGACCTTACCGGGGAGGCTGAGGAGTGTGATCCCCCTATAGTTGGAACACACCCTCCGGTCCCCCTTCTTAAACAGAGGGACCACCACCCCGGTTTGCCAATCCAGAAGCACTGTCCCCGATCGCCACGCGATGTTGCAGAGGCGTGTCAGCCAACACAGCCCCACAACATCCAGAGACTTAAGGTACTCAGGACGGATTTCATCCACCCCAGGAGCCTTGCCACCGAGGAGCTTTCTAACCATCTCGGTTACTTCAGCCTGGGTAATGGATGAGTCCGCCTCCAAGTCCCCAGTCTCTGCTTCCTCTTCGGAAGACGTGACGATGGGATTGAGGATCCTCGAAGTACTCCTTCCACTGCCCGACAACATCCGCAGTCAGGGTCAACAGCTCCCCACCCGCACCGTAAACAGTGCTGGTGGAGAGCTGCTTCCGCCTCCTGAGGCGTCGTATGGTTTGCCAGAATCTCTTCGAGGCCGACCGATAGTCCTCCTCCATAGCCTCCCTGAACTCCTCCCAGACCCGAGTTTTTGCCTCTGCGACCGCACGGGCTGCGGCACGCTTGGCCTGCCGGTACCTGTCAGCTGCCTCTGGGGTCCCACCTACCAACAAAGATAAGTAGGACTCCTTCTTCAGCTTGATGGCATCCCTTACTTCCGGTGTCCACCATTGGGTTCGGGGATTGCCGCCGCGACAGGCACCAGAGACCTTGCGACCACAGCTACGAGCAGCCGCATCAACAATGGAGGTGGGGAACATAGTCCACTTGGACTCCATGTCTCCAACCTCCCCCGGGATCTGGGAGAAGCACTCCTGGAGGTGGGAGTTGAAGACCTCGCTAACAGAGGGTTCCGCCAGTCGTTCTCAGCAGACCCTCATGATACGTTTGGGCCTGCCAGGTCTTACCGGCTTCCTACCCTCCCAGCGGATCCAACTCACCACCAGGTGGTGATCAGTCGACAGCTCTGCCCCTCTCTTCAGTCGAGTGTCCGAGACACGTGGCCAAAGGTCAGATGATACGACTACAAAGTCGATCATCGACCTCCAGCTCAGGGTGTCCTGGTGCCAAGTGCACTTATGGACACCCTTGTGCTCGAACATGGTGTTCGTGATGGACAAACTGTGGCTAGCACAGAAGTCCAACAACTGAACACCACTCGGGTTCAGATCGGGGAGGCCGTGCTTCCCAATCACCCCCCTCCAGGTCTCACTGTCGCCGCCCACGTGGGCATTGAAATCCCCCAGGAGAACAATGGAGTCCCCAGTCGGAACATTATCTAGTACCTCTCCCAGGGACTCCAGGAAGGTCGGGTACTCTGCACTGCTGCTCGGCCCGTAAGCCGAGACAACGGTGAGAGACCTGTCCCCGACCCGAAGGCGTAGGGACGCGACCCTCTCGTTCACCGGAGTGAACTCCAACACTTGGCGACTGAGCTGGGGAGCAATAAGCAATGCGACCCCAGCTCTCCGCCTCTCCCCGTGGGCGACGCCAGAAAAATGAAGCGTCCAGCCCCTCTCCAGGAGTTGGGTACCAGAGCCCAAGCTGTGCGTGGAGGTGAGCCTGACTATCTCTAGTCGGTATCTCTCAACCTCCTGCACAAGCTCAGGCTCCTTCCCCCCTAGCGAGGTGACATTCCACGTCCCAACAGCCAAGGAATGTGAGCATGGACTGGGCCGCCGGGCCACCCGCCCTCGACCGCCACCCAATCCTCTCTGCACCCGACCCCCATGGCCCCCTCTGCAGGTGGTGAACCCACAGGAGGGCGGGCCCACGTCACTCTTTCGGGCTGAGCCCAGCTGGGCCCCATGGGCTAAGGCCCAACCACCAGGCACTCGCGCGCGAGCCCCAACCCCAGGCCTGGCTCCAGGGTGGGACCCCGGCTCCGCCATACCGGGCGACGTCACGGTCCTTGATCTTTTACTGGTCATGGAGGTTCTGAACTGCCCTTAGTCTGACCCGTCACCTAGGACCTGTTTGCCTTGGGAGACCCTACAGGGAGCACAAAGCCCCCGACAACATAGCTCCTATGATCATCCAGGTACGCAAACTCCCCCACCACGATAAGGTGGCAGCTAGAGGGGGATTTGCAGCAGTTATGCCATATTTTTATGCATAAAGACATGCCCCTTATAAACTAATGTTTTGTTTTTGGAAACATTAAGGGTAAAACTAAGTGGCGAGTGAAGTCATTTTTTTCCTATCAAAAGTAAATTTTGTGGATGTCAGTGTCTTTGAGCCTGGTTCTGCTGGAGGTTTCTTCCTGTTAAAAGGGAGTTTTTCCTTCCCACTGTCGCCAAGTGCTTGCTCACAGGGGGTCATTTTGACCGTTGGGGTTTTTCCATAATTATTGTATGGCTTTGCCTTACAATATAAAGCGCCTTGGGGCAACTGTTTGTTGTGATTTGGCGCTATATAAATAAAATTGATTTGATTTGATTTATTTCTCATAGCAGAGGAAAGGTGGCCCAAAAAATTGTTATTAGTTAGAAGACTACCCCGTCCAACTGATGAGCATGTGTTACGAGGGGATATCAAAATGTTTTGAGCCTGAAACAGAAAGAGCAAGATATTTGGATTTATCATGTTTTATTTTTCAACATAGTCCCCTTCCAACTCCATACTTGTGTTCCATCTAGTTTGCAGTCATTGATATCCTCGGTAGAACTCAACATCTTGGTCCCCTAACCAGCCCTCCGCTGCAGCAGTCAGCTCGTCACCCTCAAATCTCTGGCCCTGAGGGTATTTTTTCAGCCTGGGAAAGAGGTGGAAGTCACTAGGGGCTAGGTCTGGAGAATAAGGTGGGTAAGGAAGAAGATCATACCCACACTCGTGCACAGCATCCATGGCAACCCGGCTGGTGTGGACTGGTGCGTTGTCCTGGTGAAGCAGAATGCCATGACTGATGCTGGAGGGTACGTCTCTTCCACACAGTGTTATGACTCAACACTTGAAGTGAGCAGTATGATTCTACATGAAATAAGTAGCTAAGGCATTGATGTAGATCAGGTGTGATGCATTGTAATATCCGACTGGGAAAAATGTGCGAGGCTCAAAACTTTCAACATACCCTGGTATGTCTTCTCCAGACTATCAGCTATTTGATAACATGACTCATGTGTGTCACATGCACCCGGGCCACAGTGAATCAGTCTAGAAAGTGGTTTACTAAGCCCCAGTATCAAGTGGATGACAAATATTACTTGTTGAAGCTTCTACATTTGTTTTTCCATGAATTATTTCTATAATTTGTGTATATGAACAACTATTTTCATGTTTGAACAGAAATGGTGGCAGTTGTATTTCTAATAGTTTCTACAGGACTTATATCACTATATAAGACACTCACACATTACATAGCTGGTTTGCTGGATTATAGTTTGTATGCGCCCCCCAGCATATATTTAATAATTTTGAAGAAATCTTTATAATAATGTGTTTTTTCATTATATTCTAAGTTGATTCACTGTGCACCGTGAATTAGTGTTCGGGGGACAGTGAATCAAGAATTTTAAAATTGATTCTAAACACCTGTAAATTACACTTGGGGAGACATAAATAACACAGCCTTATAGACAATAACTTGCTGTATTAAATCCACAATAGAATGACATAAACCTCTGCATAATGTGTTTATGCTGCCACAAAACAACACTTCTGATTCACTGTGCCCTGGCTTCCCTTACACATTGCAGAACATCAACAGCTTCCTGAATGATTCATTTGGTAAATCAGTGAAAGGTGCGGATTATTTTCCCGACACAGAGAAATTTGTTAAATCTGTTAAAGTGTTGAGGAAGCTTGTTGGCTTGGACCTGCTGGATGAGAAGAAGCGATACAGACTGAGAAAACACATCACTGCTTTGGGGAATGCATCTCTGTCCAAGTGGGGACGAGGTCTCAGGAGTCGTAAATTGACTAGATAGAGTCTGAGTGTGTCTCACCGGTTGTTCTATCTTCTCTATCTGTCTTTTTCTCTGTTTTCTTGCCACTCAGTCCACATGCATCATCTGAGGGTGGGCTCTTTGAACATGAATGGTGGCAGGGACGTCCGGAGGAGGGCCTTGGTCTCTGAGCTCTTTGAACAAAGGGGGTTACAGGTGTTGTTCCTGCAGGAGACTTACTCTGACTCAGATAATAAGTGGACTGGGCTCGGTGGTGGAGGGGACCGTTTTATCAAAGTCATGGCTCCAACATCAGTGCTGGAGTGGTGGTTTTGTTTTCTCCTCATCTTAATATCACTGTTTTATCCACCACTGAGATTGTGCAGGGTCAGGTTGTGTTGGTCAGGGCTCAGGTCGAGGGGTTGACCATTGTGTTCACAAATATCTATGCACACAATAAGGGCTCGGAGCAGGTGGGGTTATTCAGAGAGGTGATGCACATTTTAGTTCAACAGGATCCTGGTGACTGTTTGGTGTTGGGGGTGACTTCAACTGCCCCGTAGATATGTCACTGGATTGGGTTGGTAAGGAGCCACATTTGCAGTTGGGTTCCTCTCTGGCTGTTTTTTTTACATGAGGTGAATTTGTTGGACACATGGAGGGTCACACATCCAGAGGACCGACAATACACATGGGTTCGGGTTTTAGATGGGGTGGTGTTTGCAGCACAGTGAGTCAGTGGTGGGAGGCCGGCAAAACTCAGACTCAGATTTTGTGTCAACAATATACTTCCCATTGTACAGCTAGGGTCAAGGTAGCCATGGCAACATTCGAGAAGGACATTATGGACATTCAGGCCAACCTACGGTACATACAGCTGGGGCTCCCGACCAGCATGGTCTGCTGCAGGGCAAGAGGGCAGAGCTGTCTGTCTCCCCCTTCTCTCTCTCTTTCTCCCCCCTCTCTCTCCCCTCTTTCCCCCTCTCTCTCTCCCCCCTCTCTCCCTCTCCCTCCCCCCTCTCTCTCCCTCTCTCTCCCTCCCTCTCTCTCTCCCTCTCTCTCCCTCCCCCTCTCTCTGTCTCTCTCTCTCCCTCTCTCTCCCCCCTCTCTCCCTCTCCCTCCCCCCCTCTCTCCCTCTCTCTCCCCTCTCTCTCCCCCCTCTCTCCCTCTCTCTGTCTCTCTCTCTCCTCTCTCTCCCTCTCTCTCCCCCCTCTCTCCCTCTCTCTCTCTCTCAGACCCGGTGGTTGGTTCAGTCTCAGACCGGTTCAGACCTGATGCCGTAATGGCGGCTCCTCGGACTTTCTCCGTCTCTCTTTCTGCTTTCTTTTTATTTTTATCTTTCTCTTCTTCATCTTCAGCCAACAAAAGAACAAACCAGGAGCGTTGCGCTTTGAAGGTAAAGACAACAAAAGTAACTTTGTTTTTAAAAGTTGTTCCGAGTCTCAGACGTTCTGATTTTATTTTCTTATAAAAGTCATTTTGTGTCGTTTATATGACGTTAATTGAACTTCGTAGTTTCATAAAATTCGGACTGATCGTGTCACTCCTGTGGGTCTTATTGTACGTTAAACTGAACTCCGTTTATAAAGCCGCTGATTTAACATTAATTCACTTTATTTAAACACCGAAATCACCGAAAAACACACTTTAGCTGGATTTTTATCTCCGCTTTACTTCGTCTCAGGTACACAGTGAAATTAAACCTTCTAAACGTTTGTAATTTTAAGTGGAAAATTGAGAAAATATATTTCTGTAAATTATGTGGAAATGCCTTTGAAAGCATCCCGACATAAAAAAATGAGTTATTCGTGGTCTGTTGGTTAACGCTGGGGTCGATTCTCGTGCCCTTGAGCAACGCACTGAAGTCCATCAACAGTTGAAACCTGAGGCACACTGCGCCCTTTGACCTCTGTGACCCGAATGTTTCACTCATTCATGGTTCGATCTGCACCCTGAAGGGGATTTTTGATCTTCAGTTGATCAGACAAAACTTGAAAACTTCTGTATTTCTGCTGCTGTATGTGATCAGACTGGATACGGTTTACTTCCAAATCCTAGATCCAGACCACTTACTCTGATGCTGTCCACTTACTCTGATGCTGTACAAGACTTCCAGAAGTGTGCACAGCATCATGTGACTCCAGAAGTTCTTGTGCACCTTCAGAAGTTGGACCATGCTGGAAGACTTTCTTTGCCTCTCAGTGAAACTGGCACCTAAACTACTGAAGAGAAAGTGATTTTCAAAACCCCTTAGCAGCTGAAACATTATTGCTGAATCTTGTTCTTATTCTAGAAATGCATAGCACTCTTCCAGAAGTGGTGGCCAGTTTCAGAAACATAAAAGCGTCTGATTGTTTCACCTTCCAATAATGAACAGGAGCACACACACACACACACACACACAGATAGAAAGAGGAAAACTTATTTTTTCGGCTTCATTACTTCCAGAAAGCTTGTCCAGAGTGTGTTAAATCTTCCTGCTTCATTTTAGCACATCTCTGCTTCTCATTTCATGACCTATGTTGGGATTCTCAGAGTTTAGAGCTGCTGATCTTTATTAGATTTTGCACATGTGATGTAAACAATTTGCCAGCAAAATATGTTGCCCGTGTTGTAAGTTTGTTTTTGTTAGCGGGGCCTGTGTACCGTGCTGGCGTTCGGCAGTGCAATGGAACCATCAGCAGCTTTACATGTTTCACTTTCTGTCTGCAGCAGCTTCATTTATTCCTGTTAGCACTCAGTCAGAAAGTGAGCTTTATGAAATTTGTACCATGGTCATCAAAATCCTGGTCATGTAAAATACACAAAATTTGAAGACTGGTCCTCTTTGAGTCTACATAAATAAATACAATTTTATTCTGAAATTTAATTTTAAAAATCCATTTAAAATTCCAGTGACAGGAAAATAGTTGGGATTGTGGATTTGGGGTCATTCTGGTTCTGACCATTCTGGTCAGTCTGTCATACCACTGCCTGTTTATTTATTTATCAGATGTTTTAATTGATATTTTGTGTATAAATGAAAGCGGCGGTGGGCACAGACGTGGTGGCTGGCTGCAGGTTTGAATTTGGAGTTGTGGCTGTGTTTGAAGTCCTGTCGCTGAGCGAGGTTGTGTCTGATCTTGTTTCCTCTCTGGCTTTGAAGTGTTTTCTACAGGAAGCTTCACATTGTGTACTCAGCTCAAACATTCCTCTAACCCCTCCCCCCTCCACACAGAGACACACACACACACACACACACACACACACACACACACACACACACACACACACACACACACACACACACACACACACACACATACACAGTTTCTCTGTCTCCCTGCTTCCCCTTTCATTCACATCAAAGAGGGTGAGCGGGGTCAGCTGTTCTACAGGTGTGAGGTCGTAAAGTGTTTTCCAGTGGGCCAGTACATTCACAGTCTGTGTTTCTGATCGTTAACAAATCCTCCACATTTCTTCAGACATTTCCACTTGCGCTGAACAGTGTTCCTCTCTTATTCACATTCCACTCAGGTATTCTGTGGGAGTGGACAACACTGTGTGTCGTGTCATTGACATTTTCAGCTGAAACGGAAAAACACACAGTGGTTAAGAGAGTTTTCTTCTGCACTTTACTTTTCTCCTGTTTGCATTTTATTATTCCAGCTATTTTTACAAAATGACATCATAAAGATGTCACAGCTGTATTTTTCTTTAAACTTAAAGGGAAGAACTTTGTCTTTCATAAGTTTTGTGCCGGCGCGCTGCGGTTTTATTTTGTAATACCTGATAGTGTGTCTGCACTGTGTGTGTTTTTGTTTTATTCTGTTCTTCATTTTCTCAGAGTTTGAAGACATCTGTTGAATTCATCACATCTGTCCCAGCAGAGGAAGACGCGGTGCGCTGCTTCCTCTGTCTCTCTCTACCTTCGTCTTAAATCAGGTTTCCGTCTGTAACCATGTATCCCATCAGGGCTTCAGTGTGTTTTTGGCATCACACAGTGTCACGGCTGGGTGGGAGTCCAATGTGAAACACGTGTGTTCCCTGGTTTTCTGGACCCGGCTGGGAAGGATGGATGCTGCAGAAAAAAATGGTTCTGTTGAAGCGTTCTAGAGTGGGGGTGGGATCATCTGAGGAAATGCCTGAAATAACAATTGTTCCTGAAGGACTGAGTTCTGTTATAGAGAAAATATCATTTTAATGAGAGTTTAATATTGCAGGAACCAGTTATGGAACTAAAAACCTCAAGAACTTACCAAGTGGACATGCTTCACCATATTCACAACACCACAGAGCCACCTCGGGTCCTGGGTGGTAACCACCCAGGCATACATCCAGTCCATCCCCATCTGTCAAACATAATCAGCCAGGTGAAGCATGCGTGTCTTCTTGGAAGAGAATAGCATAGAGATTTATTGTCATTGCACAGTGATATAACAAACTTCAATGGCCTTGTCCAGTTGCTGGGGTCCTCATCACCGAGGTACCTGTGTGGTGGATCATGTACAGAGAAAATCTGCGCTGACACTTGCATGACTTTGATGCACGCACTTGCATGCACGTCGTCGTGACGATCCCACCCGCTGTGTTCCCAGGTGGATGCCGTCCTTTGTTACACCGCCTGCCACGTGCTCTACGCTGGACGCTGCTTATGTAAAATAATTATTTCGTAGTGGATTAATCATTTTCTCTGCAAGTTGTCTGTTGAAAACGGTTCTGATCACTTCCTGAATCACAGAGGACCACTCCAGCAGCCCCGTTCACCCACATGCTGAATGAACTGGAGAAGGCATTTGGAGCCGTCTAAAAAGGTAATTATTTGTTATGTTTATATTGTCATGGCTTGATAAAACAGTTGGATGTTCTTTTCGTCTTGTGTGCAGCTGTAAAAGTATGTTTATGACACATTTAACATCTCCTTATAATCGTTCAGACGAGCTGCGCTCTGACGCGATCCGCTGACGCAACCACTCGCTCTGTTCACTTCTTCTTTACTCCGCTTGATGAGCTGCACGTCGTGTTGGCGAGCATATCATGCCACACAGCATGACATTTATGCATGAAGGATTTTTTTGAACATTTCAAAATTCTCTTTGTGCAGTTGCACGTGTCGGCGGCCCTCTCACGTTCAGTCTACACCCGTTAAAGATGAGTTTACTCTCCTGCACGACACAGGTGTGCAAGTGCGTGAATCAAAGTCATGCAAGTGTCAGTGCACCTTATCACGATACATGACCGAAATGTCATAGCTGACCCTCACTCACAATGCAAGTGACACTCCTCAACTAAATCTCCCAAAGTAACCATCAAAGTAGTGAAAACCAAACAATAAAGCCCCTTTCACACCGGGGCTGCTCCCAGTTGCTTCCTGTGGTGTCATGATGACGCAGGAATATCTGCGTCAGGTGCGCACAGCAGGGGGCAGAGAGGAGGTGAGAACGCAGCCTGCAGGTTCTCTGCACAGAGAAGTCAGAGTGCACAGTTTGGCTGCAGACAGACTGTGCACTCTGACTTCACTTCTACTTTATATTTGTTCTTGTGCAGAGCTGCAGGTCTGCGCTCTGTTATAGTTTATCTTTCCTCCTTTGACTGCGAGATTCGCACACACGCTCGCGTGCGAGCGAACCGTCCGTAAGCAAATGTGGAGATGTCTGGAGTTCTACTTGATGTTGACATGTCCTGTCTCAGGACTTATGTCCTTTTTTGTCTTTTTTTTTAAACTGTGATGTGAGAGTTTGAGCAGAGAACAAGGAACTAATGCCTGCAGCCAGACTTTTTTTTTTTAATTGTTCACATGTGCACACGTAAATGAACGTCCATGAGTGGACTAGAGATGTCTGGACTTTTTACTGGATATTTCTGGCAGTCAGTCTGTGAGCAGGACTTTCATGGATTTTATTTAAACACATTTGTGAGAGAAGAAGCTGCTGCTGCCTCACAGTGCTTCTCTTTACCAGACAGCTCCACACAGAGAAGGAGCTGAGCTGCAATCAGCATTTTTTGGTGGTCTTTTTTTTCAGTGTGTAGTTTTTACTGCATTAAGTACACGGTATAAAAACAATCCTGCGTGATTTATACTGCGGGAACAATGGAACACAGCAGGAATCACAAATTGGCTTCCAAAGTCACGCCGGGTAAGTCACGCCTCTTTGCCCCGACTTGCGCTGGAACCACTTCCTTTCTGTGTCGATCACAGGACGCCAAAAAAATTAAACAGCTTTAATTTTTCGGCGCCCGACTTGCTTCCTCCTTTGCGCCCCTCGCACTGTTGTGGCGCCGAGCTGCATCATCTCGGCACTGAGTTGCTTCCACGTGGCATCGTCATAATGACGCATGGCGCAACTGGGAGAAACCAGGAGCACCCCCGGTGTGAAAGGGGCTTAAGACAGGAAGTACCGGGACCCTAAAAACTTGGACCTTGGATGTCATAGTAGTGCAGCAGCTAAGAGAATATTTAGAGCAAAATCATGCAAATGGTGATACAAGCACCAAAATTGGCACAAATACTCCTTAGATATTACTCTTTTAAACAAACCAACTGGCCACTTGAATTTTCAATAGGCGGCCAGGTAGGGGTCAATTGAAGAATTACACAGGGGTCAAAATTATAAATCCTTATATCATTTTGAAAACTACACCACATTATTTGTCTGATTGTAAATATTCCAAAAAGGTATAGTTTGGACTATCTATGACTGAATGTTCTGGAGTTATGGGGTAAAAACAGCAAAAATGGTGACAAAGATCACTTTCAGTTTGTACAGGGGTCAAAAGTTAAAGTTGCTCCAATTTTGGTAAAACATGATGCAAATTATTAGTTGAGTTAACAGGGTTTTAAAAAGGAATAGTTTGGACCATGTATCATGCTTAGTTATCATGTTACAGGGTAACATATGTCACATGTCAAAGAATCCAATGGACGTTGACCTTATTTGACCTTTACTTTGGAGACCAAACATTCAACACAATCAAAACTATTCCATTTATTATTCCTATTAGCTCAACCAATAATTTGCATCACTTTTTACCAAAATTGAAGGAACTTTAACTTTTGACCCCTGTACAAACCGAAACTGACCTTTGTCACCATTTTTGCTGTTTTTACCCCATAACTCCTGATCATTCAGTCATAGATAGTCCAAACTATACCTTTTTGGAATCTTTACGATCAGACAAATAATGTGGTGTAGCTTTCAAAAAGATTTGAGCATTTTTAATTTTGACCCCTGTGTAATTCTTTAATTGACCCCACCTGGCCGCTTATTGAAAATTCAAGTGGCCAGTCGGTTTGTTCAAAAGAGTAATGTCTAAAGAGTATTTGTACCAACTTTAGTGCTTGTATCACCATTTGCACAATTGTTTCAGTTATCTGCTGCACTATAGTCTGAGGATCCAGAGACATGAAAGTCACAACCAAGTTCAGTGAATGTCTCTACAAGTTCTACACTTTGACCACATAGAGCTATATCTCTGATTGACGAGTCCAGGAAGTCAATGAAAGCCTGGATCTAAAGCCCAGGTTACACATAGATGGTTTTGTCGGCGAGTAGTACGTAGACCGAAGTTCGCGGTAGTTCCGGCTGTTTTCGCTGTGGAAAGGGGCAGAGCGCGCGCAGCGGGGCTCCTCCTCGCTCTTTCACCCAAAAAACTCTGTCATAATTGTGTTTAGAAACCAGTCACCATTTGTTTTATTATACATCTGTGTAGTTAATAAAATATTCTCTACAGACGATTCGCTTGCGCGCACGTAAAAAAAAGAAAGAAAAAAAGAAACTCCGCTCCCTGCTGCTGCTGTTTGCTGTGGGGCTCCTCCTCGCGCTTCCCCCAAAAAACTCTGTCATAATTGTGTTTAGAAGCCAGTCACCATTTGCTTTATTATACAGCTGTGTAGCTAATAAGCAAAATAATCTCCGGGACGATTCGCGTGCGCAGGCACGTAAAATAAAAATAAAAAGAACCTCTGCTCCACGCTGCTGTGGTGCTGCTGCTCGCTCCAAAAACTCTGTCATGTGTTGTGAAGATGTAGGAACACGGACCCACAACAGGGAGCGTTAAATGAACGGGCAATGGATAAGCCAAACAGTAACAATTTAATGTTGTGAAGTGCACAACGGAATACAGACAAATACAGTTTTGGTACTACAAACAATTATACGAGGTCTGTCCATAAAGTATCGTACCTTTTTATTTTTTTCAAAAACTATATGGATTTCATTCATATGCTTTTACGTCAGACATGCTTGAACCCTCGTGTGCATGCGTGAGTTTTTCCACGCCTGTCGGTGGCGTCATTCGCCTGTGAGCACGCCTTGTGGAAGGAGTGGTCCCGCCCCCTCGTCGGATTTTCATTGTCTGGAAATGGCGGAATGAAAAGGACTTTTTTCCATCAGAATTTTTTCAGAAGCTGTTAGAGACTGGCACCTAGAAACCATTCGAAAAATTTATCTGGCTTTCAGTGAAAATTTTACGAGCTTCACAGAGAATAAGGACTTTAACTACAGCTTTAAGGACCCCTTTAAGGACGGTCGATGCGGCACAAACCACTGGATCATTTCTAAGCTGATGGCTCTGTGGATACGAGACCGTCGTGTGCTCTTTCTCTGGTTATCACAAGACCTGGACATCAGCCATTTTCCGGCAGATTTCACTTTTAACAAGAGATTTTGTCATGGAAAGCCGGCGGAGGCTTCGCGCGTCACGACCGATTCGTTGATGAAGCGAGACAAAGGAACACCTCCGTTTCGGAGTGTTAGAGGACAAGTTGGGACATGTCCAGCTCTCCACAAGTTTTTTTATACTCACTCGACTGGTAAGCACTGACAGCCGAGATAGACATGTATTTTGTGTACAGCATAGTGGGAAGAAAATAAATTTGTTTCTTTTGGAACTGCTTCTGGTTATTTAGTGCTGGGTTCAGTCAGACGCTGGACCGCTCCTCAACCTGCGTCCAGACCATAACACCGACGAGGGGGCGGGACCACTCCTTCCACAAGGCGTGCTCACAGGCGAATGACATCACTGACAGGCGTGGAAAAACTCACGCATGCGCACGAGGGTTCAAGCATGTCTGACGTAAAAACATATGAATGAAATCCATATAGTTTTAAAAAAAAATAAAAAGGACCGTTAATTTATGGACAGACCACATATGTTGAGTGACGTGTGGGCAGGCTTGAGGATAGGAGACGTCCGTCCAGAACCGAGCCGGATCCCACACGGCCCTCACCGCCAACGGATATGAAGAACACCGGAGCCGCCAAGTCCTGGATCCCCAGGTGGCCACCGTCTCCAGCTGTCAGACCTGGTACTGCTCCACCTCCAATCACACACTCGTGCAGCTCCTGTCTAACCACTTATCTGGTTGGGGTGTGAAGCGAAGCCGTCGCTGATCACACCAAACGCCAATCCCTCAGATAAGGCACCACTACAGGAAAACGGCTGCGGCGGCGGCGCCGGTCCAGGGGCACAGAGGGGAGAGGTGTGGCAGGGTTTGAGTCGTGACACGTGAAAAACCGGGTGTATCCAGCTAAAGCTGCCAGCTTCACTGCGGCAGGACTGAGGACTTTTAGGATGGTGAAGGGTCCTATGAATCTGTCCTTAAGTTTTTGGGATTCCACCTGCAGGGGGATGTCCTTTGTAGATAGCCAGACCACCTGCCCGGGCTGATACGTAGGGGCCGGGGCACGCCGGCGGTCTGCATGGGCCTTAGCCCTCGTCTGGGCTTTGAGCAGGGTAGAGCGGGCAGTACTCCACACCCGACGGCACCTCCTCAGATGGGCCTGCACCGAGGGCACCCCGACCTCTCCCTCCACTAGCGGAAATAATGGGGGCTGGTACCCCAAACATACCTCGAATGGGGAGAGGCTGGTGGCAGAGGACACTTGGCTATTATGAGCATACTCGATCCAGGCCAGATGGTCACTCCAGGCCGTCGGGTGCGCGGAGGTCACGCAGCGGAGGGCCTGCTCCAATTCCTGATTCGTCCGCTCTGCCTGCCCGTTCGTCTGGGGGTAGTACCCAGATGAGAGACTTACGGTGGCCCCCAGTTCCCTGCAGAAACTCCTCCAGACCTGGGAGGAGAACTGAGGACTACGATCTGAGACAATGTCCGATGGAATCCCATGCAGACGCACGACATGGTGGACCAGGAGGTCTGCAGTCTCCTGGGCCGTCGGGAGCTTCGGGAGGGCCACGAAATGGGCCGCCTTGGAGAACCGGTCCACTATCGTGAGGATGGTAGTCTTGCCCTGGGACGGCGGGAGGCCCGTGACGAAGTCCAGGCCGATGTGAGACCAGGGGCGATGAGGCACTGGCAGAGGCTGGAGGAGGCCTTGGGTCTTTTGGTGGTCCGCTTTCGGGTCCGGGTTCCGTGTCAGGGCCTCCCGGACAGTCTTCTCCACGTCCCAGGTGAGGGTGGCCATGACAGTGGACTCGGGGATGATGGTTTCTGTTGGGTCTGACAGCTCGGTCCTGACTTCCTCCTCGTGCACCCGGGACAGGGCGTCAGACCGTTGGTTCTTCGTCCCGGGGCGGTATATGATCCGAAAGTCAAAACGCCCGAAGAACAGTCACCAGCGGGCTTGCCTGGGGTTCAGACGCTTGGCGTTCCGGATGTACTCCAGGTTCCGATGGTCTGTGAAAACCGTGAATGGTACCGAAGCTCCTTCCAACAGGTGTCTCCACTCCTCCAGAGCCTCCTTCACCGCAAGAAGTTCCTGATTGCCGACGTCATAATTCCTTTCAGCCGGGGTCAACCTGCGGGAAAAATAGGCACATGGGTGGAGAACCTTGTCGGACTCCCCGCTCTGGGATAGCACGGCTCCTATCCCTGAGTCAGAGGCATCCACTTCAACTATAAACTTGCGATTTGGATCGGGCTGCACCAGAACTGGTGCAGTCGAGAACCGGCGTTTCAACTCCCTAAACGCGGCTTCGCACCGATCCGACCAGGTGAAGGGGACTTTAGTGGAGTCAGGGCTGTCAGGGGGCTAACCACCTGACTATAGCCCTTGATGAACCTCCGGTAAAAATTAGCAAAACCGAGGAACTATTGTAGTTTCCTACGGTTTGTTGGTTGGGGCCAATCTCTCACCGCTGCTACCTTGGCCGGATTGGGTGCGACGGAGTTCGAGGAGATGATGAACCCCAGGAAGGACAAAGAAGTATGGTGGAAGTCGCACTTCTCGCCCTTCACAAATAGCCGGTTCTCCAACAACCGCTGCAGGACCTGACGTACATGCGTAACATGAGTCTCAGGATCCGGGGAAAAGATGAGTATATCGTCTAGATATACGAAGACAAACCGATGCAGGAAGTCCCGCAAGACGTCATTAACCAAAGCTTGGAACGTCGCGGGGGCGTTAGTGAGGCCGAATGGCATGAGCAGGTACTCAAAGTGACCTAACGGGGTGTTAAATGCCGTCTTCCATTCGTCTCCCTTCCGGATCCGAACCAGGTGGTACGCATTCCTGAGATCCAGTTTTGTGAAAATTTGGGCTCCATGCAGGGGCGTGAACACTGAATCTAACAGGGGCAGAGGGTATCGGTTGCGAACCGTGATCTCATTCAGCCCCCTGTAATCAATGCATGGACGGAGTCCGCCGTCCTTTTTGCCCACGAAAAAGAAACCTGCACCCATCGGGGAGGTGGAGTTCCAGATCAGCCCGACAGCTAATGAGTCCCGGATGTAGGTCTCCATTGATTCTCGCTCAGGACGTGAGAGGTTGTACAGCCTGCTGGACGGGTACTCAATGCCCGGGATCAAATCAATGGCACAATCGTACGGGAGGTAGAAGGTGTTACATAAAACACAATCTCCTCCCTGTGATTACCAGACACCACCAATGTCACTGGCTGTGTCTGGTGTGTGATTAATGGAAGAAGGGTGCCATCTAGTGCCCGTACCTGCAAAGGTGAAGGTAGAGCCACTAGAGGGAGCCCGACTTCCCTTGCCCATGTGCTGTCCAGCAGATTCCCCTCCGACCTCGTGTCCACCAGTGCTGGGGCGTGAAGGGTTAGATCCCCACTCAGGATCGTGATTGTTATGCGTGCAGATTTTTGGGGTCTCCCCGCGTGGGTATTGTGACCCACCCTTAGCCCAGTCTCTAAGGACGAGTGCTGCTGTATTGACCGTTTGGGGCATTTTTTTCTGTGTGTGCTTGGTTGAGCTGCAGAGAAAACACTCCCCACGGACCAGCCTCTTTTGTCTCTGATCTGATCGCCTTTTGGCCCTGCTCGTTTCCATAGCAACATCAGCAGGGGGGAGCTGTCGTCACGTGGAGTACCCTGGCTGTGGAGCGTGGGGAAGACGGCTCCTTTTCGGACCCCGGAGGAAGAGGGACGGCTTGTGCCTGACCACGCCCTTCGTCTCGCTCCCGTCGGTGTTCTGTTAATCGGTTGTCTAACCGTATAACCAGGTCGATAAGCCCGTCTAAATCCCGCGGCTCGTCCTACGCCACCATGTGCTCCTTAAGGACCAGAGACAGTCTGTTTACAAAGGCGGCGCGGAGGGCAACAGCATTCCAGCCGTCTCGCGCTGCCGCAGTGCGGAAGTTGACTGCATACTTAGCTGCGCTCCGACACCCCTGTCTTATCGACAGCAGCACGCTTGAAGCGGTCTCGCCTCTATGAGGGTGGTCGAACACCTGTCGGAACTCCCTCACAAACCCAGTATATGTCGTTAGGAGCCGGGAATTCTGCTCCCAGAGCGCCGTAGCCCAGGCGCATGCCTCTCCTCGAAGCAAATTTATAACGTAAGCCACCCGGCTAGCGTCTGACGTGTACATGACGGGACGCTGTGAAAAGACGAGCGAGCACTGCATCAAGAAGTCCGCGCATGTCTCAACACAACCTCCGTACTGCTCCGGAGGGCTTATGTATGCTTCAGGGGAAGGTGGGGGGGTTCGTTGAACGACCAGTGGAACGTCTGTTTCTGGCATTCGGTCAGCAGGAGGAGGTGCTGCAGCAGCGCCCTGAGCATGCGCTTCCACCTGGGCGGTGAGAGCCTCCATCCTCCGATTGAGAATAACGCTCTGCTCGGTGACTAAGTCCAACCGAGCAGTGAAAGCGGTTAAGATTTGCTGCAGCTCGCCTAACATGCCTCCTGCTGACGCCTGTGCACCTCGCTCTTCCATTGGCTGTTCAAGCGATGGTTGACGCCCCTCGGGATCCATGACGCTGGCCGAGAAATCCTGTTGTGAAGACGTAGGAACACGGACCCACAACAGGGGGCGTTAAATGAACGGGCAATGGATAAGCCAAACAGTAACAGTTTAATGTTGTGAAGTGCACAACGGAATACAGACAAATACAGTTTTGGTACTACAAACAATTATATGTTGAGTGATGTGTGGGCAGGCTTGAGAATAGGAGACGTCCGTCCAGAACCGAGCCGGATCCCACATGGCCCTCACTGCCAACGGATCTGAAGAACACCAGAGCCGCCAAGTTCTGGATCCCCAGGTGGCCACCGTCTCCAGCTGTCAGACCTGGTACTGCTCCACCTCCAATCACACACTCGTGCAGCTCCTGTCTAACCACTTATCTGGTTGGGGTGTGAAGCTACGCCGTCGCTGATCACACCAAACACCAATCCCTCAGATAAGGCACCACTACAGGAAAACGGCTGCAAAAAGGTATCAGACTATAAGTCAGAGTTAAGTTTAGCAGAGAAATTACCTCTTCTGGTAGCTGATTTCTCGGCGGGGAGGTGGAGTTGCAGTTCGGCCTTTATGGTGGTGGTGATGTGATGTGGATGAGTGACAGCTGGTGCTGATGACGAGTGACAGCTGTCACTCCCGGTTGCTATGACGCCCTCTCGTGCTTGAAGCCCGCACTTCAAGCAGGGCGCCATCTGGTGGTGGTGGGCCAGCAGTACCTCCTCTTCAGCGGCCCACACAACATCATGATTGTAAAATAAAGGACAAAAGAGACATAAGTCCTGCTCATAGGCTGCTACCAGATATAGGACATATTCACATCTTCAAACTCCAGACATCTCCACGTCACTACATATTCAGTCCCTGATTGGTCATCGCGGCGCGACGAGAACGGCGGCACTACAGGAAGCGGCAGGATGAAACGGCGATTAAAAAGTATCAAACGCCATTGTTCGCGTTGTCGCTGTCGTCACGTGAGGTCTCCGGGAGCGCTCCCGGAATTATTCGGCATGTTGAATAATTTTTCCCGGTCAAGCTGGAACTAAGCCACGCCCCCTAGTGCCGGCGTTAACAACGGCGTGTGATCCTTAAGACGGCCAAAAACTCTTCCGGGACGCTCCCGGGAGCTCTTACCGTCTATGTGTAAACGGGGCTTTAGTCTTGATCAGGCATGATCTCAGACCCAGACACTCCGATTCCTTATTCAGCTTCTCCAGTGCCACAGTCAGGGTATCCACTGATTCTTCAAAGATGAGATCACATTCTGCAAAGTCAAAGTCCATGCAAACACTGCATGAAGTGGGAGCCAGAACACATCCTTGTAGAATGCCAGAATTCATTGGGAAGAGGTTCTGTCTCCTCTGTGCACAGCACACACAGGACCTGTGTTCAGGCTAGCTGTGATGTCCATCAAGTTTTTCGGAATACTGAAATAGTTTTTCTCCATACTTCTGGACTGATAGTCTCCAGTGGTCAATGAACCATGCCACTTTATTGTAATAATAATAATAATAATAATAACTATTATTATTATCAATATTATTATATGATGCTTTCTCTGGAATCAAAGCACTTTACAGTATAAATGCTACAAATAAAAACTACAACACAACGATGCACACACAAAAAATAGACAACACAAGATTTTAAAATCTAGAAACAGATAAAAAAAACAAAAATTAAAACAACCGTTTGCAGCTTTATACCCTCATTTACCATAAACAAAATGAAATTAGTGTGTGTTTAAAGTAATTTTTTGTAGTAATCTGTATCTAATCAGAATTTTTTTTCCTTTTATGGCTTTCTTTACTGAGCTTAATTTATGATGTCACAAAGCTCTGAGTGTGGCTCTCTGTGTGTTGGTTGGCAAAAGGTATGAGCACTCTGAGTGCTGCTTCCTGTTGAGTTTTGGACTGTTGGTTTAAAGATGTGTTTAAATGTGAGGAAAAATGTTTTTTGTGTTGTTTAAATTTACTCACCTGAAATGATGTAAAATGTTTTGACTAATTTGCACCGGCTGAAATCACTGGATTCTATGTGTGTGGAAAAGGAAAAAAGTAATTTGTCATTTTCAGATTGGTGCAGCCGATGGGGAGAGAAGGATTAACTATGTAAGGACAAACTGTCACAGCAGGAGTCTGCTCCTGGTGAGGGGGAGGAGGAGGAGTAGTAGTGGGGAGTCATTGAGGAGTAGTCATGCAGGAGGAGGAAGCTGCAGGTTTTGTTCCTATGGTGGGAAATCTCTGGTTGGCTGCTCCCGAAAGCACACACGCAGTTCTGATTGTTTCCAGTTTTTACTTTTTTGGGGGCTTGTGAACTCGTGAAGCATGCACGTGCACGCTTGAGCATGCATGTGCACGGCTGAGCATGCATGTAGTTCTCTAACATCACAGCTTCACACCAGATAGGAACAGATTCTGATCCCTTCTGGTCACTTGAGACATGTTCTGGATCCACAACGGACTGTGAGGAACGTCAGAATCCTTTCTGACCAGTTTTCAAATTGGTGCGACATTTTTTATGTGATCTAGCACTTTATATCACAGAGCGCATGATTCAGAGGCAGCGTGCAGTCAGAGATTAGTTCTGTCACCAGTTACATCAAAGTCATCAGAGCCAATGGGGTTCCTTTGTCACGACCCGTGTCATAAAGCACATTCAAGGGAAATTCAACACACACTGTCGCTGAGTCCATGCTGGATCCAGGCTGAGAGGAGGGTCACTGTCGTGAGCTTCCAGACCCATGTTCAGCGTTTGAGAGTGACCTGTGATGAGGTCTGACACAGGTCTTCATGTTGATCTCATTAGTATGGACATGGTCCTCCTGACCCAAATCAGTATAGATCCGGATCAATATGGAAGTGGTCCTCCTGACCCGGATCAGTATGGGCATGATCTCTATGGACATGGTCCTCATGACTTGGATCAGTATGGATGTGGTCTTCTTCGTGACCTAGATCATTATAAACACGGTCCTCCTGACTTAGATCAGTGTGGAAGTGGTTTTCCTCCTGAGTTAGATCACTATGGACCTGGTCCTCCTGACTTAGATCAGTATGAATGTGGTCCTCATGACCTGGGTCTGGTTCAGATCTGTGGTGTCTGTGGTGTTAGAGGTGAGAATTTTTGTGGAAAGTCCAGTCCGACTCTAATCAGTTTTCAGACCTGAATGACTGTGTGAGACGGGTTGTGGGCACAGATTGGAGAGGTTTATTATCATTGACGTGGTTTTAGACCGGACACTGAAACATTTAACCCCCCCCCCCCAGAGGTCTCAGTGCCGTTGTGTTGTCCCATGTGGTAGTGTTTGTATGTGAGACAGTAAGACATTAAGAGGAACAGGGCGGAGCTTGTAGCCTGGAGGCGTTCACATGAGCTTGTTTAACTAATGAAATACTCTCTTCTCACAAACCATGTGGCAGCTGTTTGACCCCCGTCTGTGTCTCACAGGACTTTGATTGCACACAGACCACCAGTCAGAACCTTTGCAGGGTCATGAACGCTGGCCTATGATTGGTCAGCATTCACAGGTGCTGTTTTAGGTTGTGTATTATCGTGTGAAGAATTGATCAGTGATTTGTGAACCTCCTTGTGTGCCCTAGTTGTTGTCACCAATCAGGTCACATGATCACCAGCTTTGCTGAAAAACACCTCATAAAGTTATTCTTCATAGCGACGTAGCATTTTAAATACTACTTTTCTGAAACAGTGTGGTGTATATTTCCCCCTTAGTGTTTGGGGTTATAATATAATATGGAGCAATTAGTGTAAAAAACGGAAAATGTTGTTTGTCACTTCCGCTGTGCAGCTCATGTGTGTCCATGCTAAAAGTACACTAAGCATTAAATGATGCAGGATCACTTTCAAACATACACCTTGCAATTTGCAACACAAATGTTTATGTCTCACCGCCGCCGTGGGCTTCTGCTGCGGCTAATACCGGCCACTAAAAGTATAAATAATTCAGCAGCAGTATAACTTTCCACAATGATCACATATTAACAGAATATTTTTTTCCACAGATGAGCTCAGTCGGAGCTCATCTGTAGCTCATCTGTCGGCTGCTTCTGGAAGAATATACTAGCTGGCTAAGCTAGCTGGCGAGCCACTGTAACACCTGGGTTAGCCACCTGAGTACTGAGGTAACAGGTGTGTTTGTTGTATCTAGAATAGAATAGAATAGAATTTATTTCAGCAACAACACAGCAGCAACATATCAAACAAATCAAAAAAACAAGACCAAATTAAACACCGTGTGCCTGAAAAGGGGGTGGGAAGAAGCAAAGCTTATAAATTACCCACCCCTCATACCCCATCCCAAAAGTCCAAGTCCAACATATAATTACACTTATGCTCACACTCCTATATATACAAATAAGCAAATTAAATACATACATCCACAAATTTATACATCTTTTTTTTTATTTTTTATTTTTTTTATTTATGATTTTCTTTATATCCAGAAATTATTAATTTCTTATAATGTTTCTTAAAACAGACAAAAGAACTACATAATCTAATTTCCACAGGACATTTGTTCCAAATCTTCACCCCTTTAACTGAAACACAAAAACCCTTGACATTAGTACGTACGGGAGGCTTCTTAAAAACCATGCATCCTCGTAAACTGTATTCAGATTTCCTGATCTTGAACAGGCTCTGGACATAAAGTGGCAAGGCCTGGTTATTAGCTTTGTACAAAGTTTGTATGGTGATATAATCCACTAAATCTCTAAATTTCAGTAAATTTAAAGTCATAAACAGAGAATGCGTTGGCTCAAGATAAGGTTTATTACAGATGATTCTGATGGCATGTTTTTGTAAAAGAAATACATGATTGGTATTTGATTTGTAAGTATGACCCCAGAGTTCGATACAATATGTCATATATGGTACAATTAAAGAATAATATAATCTAAGTAGCCCATCCTGGGACAATATGTCCTTGACCTTGTACATGATAGCGATAGATTTTGACATTTTAAATTTTATATAATTTATATGAGGTTTCCAGCTGAGTTTATTGTCAATTATAAAACCTAGAAATTTGTTCTCAGTTACTATCTGTATTTCCATATTGTTAATGGTTACACTTTTACATTTAGGCACAAATTTATTTCCAAAAATCATACATTTGGTTTTCCCAAGATGAAGTGACAATTTATTAGCATCAAACCAAGCCTTAAATTTATCCAGTTCATTTACCACCGTGTCAAGAAGCTGTTCAAGATTATCACCACTGCAAAATACAGTTGTGTCATCTGCAAAAAGAACACACCTCAGTACCCGTGACACATAACATATATCATTTATATATAAAATAAATAACAAAGGACCTAAGACCGAACCCTGGGGCACCCCACACGTAATTTCCCGAAGTTCGGAATCAATGTTATTGTATTGAACATACTGATACCGACCATGTAAATAACTATTTATCCAGTCATATGCTAATCCTCTGATTCCATATTTCTGTAATTTAGTTAGCAATATTTCATGATTTACAGTGTCAAACGCTTTCTGTAAATCAAAAAAAATACCTACTGTATATGCTTGTTATCGACTGCAGTCGCTATATTTTCCACGAAATCCATCAATGCATGTGAAGTAGTCCTAGATTTTCTAAATCCATATTGTTCTTCACAGAGTATCTCATACTTTAGTAAGTAATTATCCAGTCTTTTTACAAAAATTTTTTCTAGTATTTTAGAAAATTGGGGTAAAAGTGAAATAGGTCTATAATTTGAAAAAGTGTGTTTGTCACCAGTTTTAAACAAAGGTATTACTTTGGCTATCTTCATCTGTGAAGGGAATTTACCAAAACTTAATGATATATTACAAATATAAGTGAAAGGTTTTACTATACAATCAGTGATTTTTTTCAACAAAGCCATATCCAAATTATTGAAGTCCTTTGATTTCTTACTTTTAGAATTCTGCACCAGATCAATTATTTCTTTTTCATTTGTTCCACCAACAAACATTGACACAGATTTATTAAATGTTATCTTATTTTCAAAAGATTTAACGCTCAATGAATCAATATTACTGGCAAGATTTTTACCTACATTGACAAAATATTCATTAAAATGGTCAGCAATAGTCTCATTATCTTCTATCACAGTATTATTGGAAAGAAAAAAAGAAGGATAATCTCTACCATTTTTGTTCTTTTTTATTACTTCATTTAAAATATTCCATGTATTTTTTATATTATTCTTATTTTTAACAAGTAAGTCACTATAATATCTTTTCTTACTAAATCTCATAATATGAATTAATTTATTCTTATATATTTTATATTTACTTTCAGCTTCATTTGATCTCGATTTTATAAATTGTTTATACAGTAAGTTCTTCTTTTTACATGCCCTCTGAAGACCCTTGGTTATCCATGGTTTATTGCTGTATCGGTTAGTATATATCTTGTTAACAAGAGGACAGTGTTTATCGTATAACTTAGAAATGATAGAAATAAAACCATCATAAGATTCATCAACATCATCAACATAAACATCATTCCAATTCTGGCATAATAAATCCACCCTTAAATTATCAACAGTTATTGGTGTGACATTTCTACTCAATCTATTACAATCCTTTTGAAACACTCGATCATGTGATGCAAAAACAGTAAATACTGGCAGGTGATCACTAATATCAATTACCAGCAATCCCACACTGAGATTACCAGATATGACATTAGTTAAAATATTGTCAATAAGGGTTGTTGAATTCACAGTTATTCTACTTGGATGAATGATGGTCGGAAATACTCCCAAACAATATAAAGAATTTATAAATGAAGTGGTTTGTGGATGATTGTGAGGATTTAGAAAATCGATATTAAAATCACCACAGATAAATAAATGTGAATTCTTATTTATTTTGTTGTACATTCCCATAATTACTTGTTCAAAAGTATCAATATTTGCTCCGGGAGCTCTGTATAAACAACTAACAACCGTATTTTTTGAATTTATGGATGTAATTTTAACCGTAACACATTCCATATTATCAACTGTGAATGACATATTGTGAACTAATTTACAGTTGTAATCAGACCTTACATATAATGCCACACCCCCGCCTCTTCTCTTCTGTCGATTTACCTGAAACAATTGATAACCTTCCAACTGTACAAGATCTTGATTGACATCAGTTAACCATGTTTCTGATATAGCGTTCACTGAAAAACTTTTTCTAAATGTATCTAAACAGTCATTTATCCTTGAAAAATTCCGAGAAAGACTTCTACTATTAAAATGTATTATTGAAAAATCTCCATCTTTAATTTTATAATCATTAAATTGTTCTTCTGTAAAATAATTACATTGTCGCTCGATATTGTCACTAAAAAAAGAATCTGGATCTGATGCAGGTTCAAAATGGCGAGAGGCAGGATGACTATAATTAAATGTTTCCAAACAGAGCTCCTTGGCAGAAATAAACTGATTATTAACCGTGTTCATTATATTATATACAGATTTTCCTCCATCATCACAATCAACCAGTACATTTCTTTATGTATTACTTCACAACTTACATCAGTTAAACTTACTAAGATCATGTTCATCTTTAATCCATAAGGTTTTAGCTTCTTCAGGTGTTCCATTTAATTTAATATAAACTTTACAGTTAAATGTCCATGTAGCCTGTATCTTGTTTTGTTTTCTTAAAAATCGTGCCTGTCTTGCCAAATCTGAATTTTTCTTGGTCAAGTATTCATTTATATATACATTCGTTCCTTTTAAATTCTTTGCTTGTTTTAGAATTGCAAACTTCTGTTTCCTGTTTGTAAGCCTCAATAATATGACTTTAGGTTGATTTTGACCTCTCCGCGGTAAAAGGTGACTACTATCGATATCATTAGGGTTTATTAAAATTCCTTTGTCCTTCAAAAGTGAAATCACCTGTTCCTCTACAGAGAGGTTGTCCATTTCAGAGGGCTCCCTTCCTGAAGCCACCGCTCTTGCATAACTTTGAGGCTTAATGTCCAAACCTGTAATGAGAAGGTCATTTGACCTAGTCTGTTGTTCAAGTTCTGCAATTCGATTTTCCATAAGTTTTAATGATTTGTCTTTCTCTTCATTTGCCTTTTGTAATTCAACAACTTGTTTTGTTAATTCCAATATTTTTTGTTGTTGTTGTGAAATAATTTTCAGTTGATCAGCCACTTCTTTAATGGGCTTCATTTGTGCTGACATCTCATTTAACATTTTCCTAATGTCCTCAAGTTCTTCCTCCATAAACACAGTACCCTTTTTTGGAGCCATAGCTGACGGGTCCTGAAGGCGAACCTACGACACCGACAGCAGGAGGTCCAACAAGCAGCAGCCGCAGATTTAGTAGGCCTCAAAACAGGCCGACGCGGTATAAGCACCCCTCGAGGCAAGTCGACAAAAGACCACTGCAAATCTCCCAGCAGCAGCAGCAGTAGCAGCGGTCTCGATCTGATGGCAGCTGACGAATGCCGACGATGGTATCCAGCAGCAGCAACACGACGGATCCAACCGCCCCTGAGATGGTTGACGCATGCTAACAGCAGCGTCTCAGGCAAGCGTCGACCGCAACCCACCAGCCGTACTGCAGCCGCAGATCTTACAGGTCACAAAGGCGAGCTACTGGACTTCAACAGCGGTGTTCCAATCATTACAATAGCCGCAGGACTTACTTCGAGTTTTTCGCTGGTGGTCACAATACCGTTCTAACAGCAGAGCTAACGTTGAACATGGACAAGAAGCCCTGTGAGCGTGAGCAGGAAGCCCGTGACGTGAGCAGGGCTTAGGCCCCCATTGGGCCTCACAGCCTGCTCCTCGGATTCCAGAGTGTGGACTTGACAGGATGCCAGTCTAATGCAGGTTACTTCCCCAGTCAAGGTTGGTACCCGTTTACAATTTGGTGGACTGGGGCGATGCCAAAGCATTTTATCTAAAGACATAGGCAGATAGCGTGAGCGGGACTTAAACCCAGGTCTTTGCCTTGGCAGGCCGGGTCTTTATCCCACTGAGTCACACCTACTTCTGATTTTCTAGCATCCCCCGATCATTCAGCAGGTGTCATCCTTATGTGCCCTTTGAATGTGGAAAGTTAGCTAAAGATGAATGAGAGTGTTTATTGTTTTTGTGTTTGGGGATGGACTCATTTGTTGATACACTCTCTGCGTATTTTAGAGTATGCACATGTTTGACCTGGGTTTTGGAAAAACACAACACATCGTGGTGATCATGGAGGTAACCGACAGAGATGTGGATCTGAAGCGGGCTTCAAAATGATGTGAATCCTGGTTCCTCTCTAATGAAGCAAAGATAACTTTTAAGCTGATTAAAGGTCAGCTGCCATTCTAAAGTTTTCTGTCCCACATCTGGAACTGGTTTGCTGTGATTCCCCTAAACAGTTTGGATAGGGGGTAGTTGGGTGGGTGGGTAATTAAACCAGTTCCTGTTTAATCAGATCTCTTCTTCTTCATCTTCTTCTTCCTTCCTCCCCCTGCAGGCTCAGTGATTACTTCTCCCATAATCCTTCACTCTCTCTGTAAGCGTCCATTTCTTCAATGCATATTTCTGGCCTTGTTCACATCATCTAAATTGTTGGCCCCTCCCACCGTATAAAACCACATTGTAGCACTAGCATGTCTTAGTCATCAGCTGACAAAATCATGATTTCCATTTCCCATAATGCCGCAGTTGTGACTTAAAATTAGTTCATATGGACGAGGCGTGTTCAAGAGTTTAAAACCATTTAAACTCACCGTTTAAAACCGTGTCTTCTTGTTTGTCTGTTTACTAAGCCCCGCCCACAATGACACTGTGCAGTTAAATTAATCCACACAATACAGCCTAGCTAGCAATGCTCCATTTGACAACATGTTTTCTGTCTACTGCCACCTGCTGTTTTGGAGAATATTAAGAGTTTGAGTGTAATTTATTTATAATTTATTCATTTATATAGCGCCAAATCACGACAAAGTCGCACCAAGGCGCTTCACATAATTCACAACACAAATCTAAATTCAAAATTAAAAGCAAGAAAAGCACAGTTAAAAGATAAAACACAGTAGAATAAAAATAAATTACAAAGCAAACACAAACAGATTAAAAAATTAATGATAAGACAGTCTAAAAAAGTGGGTCTTCAGTCTTGATTTAAACATCTCCACCGTGTCAGACTGCCGAATAACAGCAGGTAGATCATTCCAAAGAGCCGGACCACGGTAGGAAAAGGCTGTATACCCCACAGACTTTTTGTTCTTCCTCGGAACACACAGAAGCCCTGCGAACGCAAAGGCCTCGCAGGTACGTACGGCTTAACCAAGTCCGCCAAGTAGGAAGGCGCCAGTCCATGAACAGTTTTATAAACCAACAATAAAACTTTAAAATCCAATCTGGCAGAAACCGGTAGCCAATGAAGGGATGCCAGAATGGGAGTAATGTGGTCAAACCTTCTACTTTGTGTCAAAATTCTGGCAGCAGCATTCTGCACCAACTGAAGTCCTCGAATGCTAGACTGCGGCAGACCAGAAAATAAAGCATTACAATAATCCAATCTAGAAGAGACAAATGCGTGAATCAGAGTCTCAGCATCAGCCATAGACAGGATGGGGCGAATCTTTGCTATATTTCTCAGTTGAAAGAAAGCAGTCCTCGTAATGTCCCTAATGTGGAGGTCAAAGGACAATGTAGGATCAAAGATTACCCCAAGGTTCCTCACTTTGTCAGTATGATGTATAACACATGAACCTAGGCTAAGCGCCAGCTGATCAAATTGGTGCCGTTGTCTTGCTGGGCCAAGAACCATCATTTCAGTCTTATCAGAGTTCAAAAGTAGAAAGTTGCTAGACATCCAACTTCTCACTGCTGCAAGACAGTCCTGTAAAGATTTTATGTGGACAGGATTTCCAGCAGCTATCGGCATATACAACTGAGTATCATCAGCATAACAATGAAAAGCAACCCCGAAACGCCGCAAAATGTTCCCAAGGGGTGCCATATACAGGGAAAAAAGCAGGGGACCCAGAACGGATCCCTGCGGAACCCCGAACTTCATGCCCTTAAAGTCAGAGGTAGTGTCATTGCACAAAACACAATGAGAACGACCAGACAGATAAGACGTCAGCCACACAAGAGCAGTTCCAGTAATCCCGAAAGTTTTCTAGCCTATCAAGTAGAATATGATGATCAACTGTGTCAAACGCAGCACTGAGATCCAACAACACCAATGCTGTAGTAGTATCCGAGTCCATTGCTCGCAGAAGATCATTAACTAATAAGTGCTGTTTCTGTGGAGTGATGTCTTCTAAAAGCAGACTGCAGTGGCTCAAAAAGTTCATTCTCAGTAAGATAGTCCACAAGCTGCCGTGAAACCACCTTTTCCAGAATTTTAGAGCAGAATGATAGATTTGATATCGGCCTATAATTTTTCAATTCACCAGGATCAAGATTAGATTTCTTGAGTAGTGGTTTAACCACTGCAGATTTAAAACAATTTGGAACAGATCCAGAGTTTAAAGAAAGGTTAACAATTTCCAGCACAGTCAGCCCAAGAATGGGCCAAAGATTCTTAAACAATTTTGTTGGTATAGGATCAAATAAACAAGTTGTGCTTCTAGTAGACATCATGAGTTTCGTCAGCACACCTTGTGAGATACTGTTAAATTCCATGAATCTAGGTAGCACCTCAGTAGTAGTCCCCAGCTCAGTAGCTGGATACAATGATTCAACCAAAGTATGCTGAGATGTGCTCAACCTAATATCTTCTATTTTCTTTTCGAAATAGTCCAGAAAGTCCTGTGCTGAAAAAGGAGAACGACCAACAGGTGGCTGTCCATGAATAAGAAATGCCACCGTATCAAACAAGAACTTTGAGTTATGCTTGTTTTTGTTGATCAATTCAGAATAATACGCCTGCTTCGTAGCCAATAAAGCATGCTTATAATCTAAAATAGCTTCACGCCACGCAAGGTGAAACACCTCTAGTTTGGAACTACGCCATTTCCGTTCCAACCCTCTAGCCTTCTTCCTAAGGTCACGCAAATGACTATTGAACCAGGGTGTCTGTGCTTTGGGAAGGCGTGGCTTTAATAGAGGAGGCGCAGTCTTATCAAGTGTGGTTTTTAGCACTAAATTCAGGCTATCTGCAAGACTATCTACTGACTGAAATTTCATCAAGCTTGAAGTTAGGATTTCAGGTAGTCTTGCTTCGAGTTCAGTCAAAGTTGAAGGTTTAATTTGTCGCCGCAATGATAGGCAAGGTTGTTGCTCCACCAAACGCGGCAGCGTAATTGTAAACCTAATAAGCGAGTGGTCAGAGACCACTGATGCAAGAGGCAGGATGTCGATATTTGTGACAGCAAGGCCACGTGCAAGAACCAAATCCAGAGTATTACCACTGATATGCGTTGAACCATGAACGAACTGCTGAAATCCTAATGCATCCATGATTTCCATAAATGATTTACCGAGGGGATCAGAGAGCTTATTTATATGAATGTTAAAGTCACCAATAATCAAAATGTTGTCTACACTAGTTGAAAGACTAGAGATGAATGTGCCAAATTCATCTAAAAAATCAGAATATGGGCCAGGAGGCCTGTAGACAGTGACAATATAACATAGCTGATTTCCAGTTTTATGACCCTGACAGTACTTAGCATCATGGGCATAACGGAGAATCAGATGCTCAAATGAATTATATTTCTGACCCCCAACAGCTACTAAAGTAAACCTGGATTTTTAAATAAAAGCAACACCCCCGCCTTTCTTCACATCATGTGAAACGTGACTAAAAGTGTACTCCGGTGGGCAGGCCTCATTCAGAGGAAGGACAGCTGTGGATTTATTCCAGGTTTCACATAATCCAAGCATATCCAGACGATGATCCACAATTAAGTCATTCACCAGCAATGACTTCAGAGACAATGATCTGATGTTAATGAGACCCAAACTAAGGATCTCGGTGGGATCAGCAGGTTTTAATGAGGTCATGCGGAAGTTCTGCTCCTCAGCAGCCAGTGACGCAGCGTGTTTCAACGGCCGGAGGAGCTCAGGTGAAACACCGTGTCTGAGAGCCTGCAGACGACAGCACCGGCGTAAAAACTCTGCAGCCCGGCGAGAGGCAGCAGCGGGAAGCTGCGGCACAAACGGGCACAGCTTTAGCGGAGCTGGTCCGGTCATCAGTTCAGGAACAGGACGAATCCAGCAGCCTCTCGTGCGCAGCGCGCGCTCCCACGCCCAAAAATATCGTCCATCACAGAGGCAGCGAGGATCAGACCCTCTAGTGAAGGCTGCCAGGTAAAACTTAAGTTTCACCAACAGACCGCTCCGCTTTCCGCGCCTTCTAAAGCGCCTCCTCCGGAGAGGAACGCAAGGAAAATGGAGCAGGTGGAGCGGGACGTCCGCAAGCACAGGTGGCAGAGCAGGGCGGGGCCCTCCAAGCCCGGACCCAGACGACAGCAGCGGCTCATAAAGAGCATTAATGTCCAAGAGAGACTGGTGACCATACACAAGCAAGGCTGAAGTGTCCCGGCAGAACACACAGAGCAAAAACACAGCAACAAATAGCAAAAAACTCGACGAGCGACAGGGCTGACGGCATGCCAAACACACAGGCGCCATCTTCCTCCTCTTCCTCCTCCCCTCGAGTGTGTGTGTTCACTGTTTGTTTGCAGGGGCAAACTGTGTGTTGGCCTGAGTAAATACATCACAGTTACATTAATTACTATACAGTTGTTATTATTAGCATCAATTTAGGTGTCATATAAAACAAACAATGAATGTTTACATTTGTGCAACAGCTAGAATATTCACATGACAGGAAAGATGGAATGTACCATAATCCAACTCTTGCTTATATATTTGTCCATTGCACGAGTCGGAAAACATTCATTATTTGTTTTGTATGATACCTAAATAGATCCTTCTGATTTGACTAGGGATGGGTATCAGGAACCGGTTCTTTTCGGGTATTGTTAAGAAATGATTCGATCCACCGACATCAATAGCTTTTTGCTTAACGATTCCCTTATTGGTCCTTCAGAGTGGCCGTTCTTTTTGGGGGTGTTTGTCAGGAAAAAGATCATTTCTTTACATCGGGGTGGCCAAGTTCGGTCCTCGAGAGCCACATTCCTGACACTCTTAGTTGTCTTCCTGCTCCAACACACCTGAATCCAATGAAAGGCTCATTAAAAGTCTGCTAACGAGTCTTTCATTGGATTCAGGTGTGTTGGAGCAGGGAGACAACTAAGAGTGTCAGGAATGTGGCTCTCGAGGACCGAACTTGGCCACCCCTGCTCTACATTGATTACAGACCCTGCAGTGGGTCTGTAATCAACAGTTTCTGCAGTGCGGCTTTGCTTTGAACCTTGAATCAATGAAGCACTGCTTCAATCTGCTGCTTCATTGGTTCTTAGTTTTATTTCGCTTTGTCTTAATTTTTTCCTGCTAAAACCCTAAAGAGCATATGTCTGTGAGTAATATTTACCTTTTTTATGTTAAACTGACCTGTTATGGTCTTCTGAAACAGTTGATAGATGTATTTTATAACTTAAAAACAGAACCGATACTACCGTGTTAGCATGTCTATGGCATTTTCAATGTTAGCATTAAGCTGTTCGCATCTCAGCACGTTTGTGTGCATTTGTTTTCTGTATAATAATTAATGGCTCAGTGTTTGTTGCCGTAAAAGAGTCAAATGTATTGCAAATTGTAATTTTTTAAAATGTATTTTTATTTATATATTAATATAGGCACTTGGACATCAGCCGCGTCAGCCAGCAACTTAGCCTCGCGTGATGACGTCATCAAATTTTCAAGCTCGCGGTTCGTATTGTTTACAAAATGCGGATTGGAGAGGCTGGTTCTGCATGAATTCTTCCGGAAATGCCGCTATTTTGATGTAGGAGACCTGCGAATTCTTACGCACTTTGTCTGGTAAAAATCCATTCAGATTTCTGAAATGTGCCTGATTTCCAAATCGAACGTGGAGTTCCCATGTTAAATTCACCACCTGCGTGACTTCCTTGGTGATTAAATACCTTTGCTTGGTCTAGTTTATGTAATAAACATCATTTTAGTGAAGTATCATATGAATCTGTGCCTCCGCACTAATATTTTGGATCCCCGCCGGTAGCCATGGTAGCGACCTCCCGCTGAAAATATGTTGTCGTCTACTCGCTATGCCCGGAAAATAATTGTTCTATACATGAACATCTGCACATTTTTCAGCCGATAAATGCTTCAGATAAGTTTATCGATATCTTAAAATGTTATTTTCGTGAGGATTTTATTTCAGTTTTGCTTCATTATGAAGGATTGATTGGGGATTTATTTTGTTGAGCATATTTTGGGCAGGCTGGCTCACTGGTTTATGGTTACTGCTTTCTGATTGGTCGAGCGGAACTATGACGTATTGAAGTGATACCCTCTGATTCTTCTTCTTCTTGGTTGTTGGCAAGCTAGGCACAGTCAGTGCATTGCTGCTCCCCTCAGGTCATAAGACACAGAACACCTATTAAGTGTCAATGAGATATAATCTACCTTTCCTTTCAGCCAGAAATTCCTATTATTTGACACAATTTTTTCCTCTATTGTAATGTAAATAAGCTTAGAAAATAGGGCACGAAAATGACCCCTTCAAATCTCAATATCTCTGGTGTCATTTATCCGATTTTGACAAATGAGCTGTCATTTTGTTGCATTTTTGGTGCCCTTTCTTCTGATTGCAAGCCATTTAAACAACTTTGAAAGAATGTCCAAGTGCCTAATTAATAATAATAATTGCAGCAACAACAACAATAATAGTAATAATAACTAATAATGCTACAATACAATTTTAGAGAAAGAGACAAGAACATGATAAAACAAAACACAACAGAAAAGATAAAACCAACTCACAGTGAACATAAATAAATAAATATAGAAATAAATAAGTGTTTCCTGTGAACACCTAGTGACTCTTACACCTCCACTTCGTCCCTGTTTTATTTAAGTTTAATGACAATTTGTTTCGGTCAAACCATATTTTCAGTTTGTTAATTTCTTCAGTGATTTCCTCCAGAACTATCTGCCAAGCTAGAAAACTGCTGCATCCTAGTAAGAGCAGAATACTAGTAAGTCCCTTCGGCTGCTCCCTTGTTTGCACTCGGGGTCGCCACAGCAAATCCAAGGTGGATTTGCATGTTGAATTGGCACAGGTTTTATGCCGGATACCCTTCCTGACGCAACTCCACATTACATGGAGAAATGTGGCTGGGGTGGGATTTGAACTTCTGCACTGAAACCGAGCGCATTAACCACTTGGCCACCACCCCTGGAGTAAGAGCAGAATACTACTGGAATGAATTTGAATAAGGAAAGTTGGGTTTTTTCTCACCAAAACGGATGCTGCACTCGCTGCAGTTTATTGCCTGGAATAGTCCCAGATTGCATTTCAGAGCTTCTGGAATTCAAAAATTTTCATGTGGGTGATGGTTTAGGTAATTTTGGGTTACAGCTTTTTTTGTTTTTCACCACTTTCATCCCTGAATATGTCAATCGAGAGTCACTTTTGTGCGGATTAAAGTCACTAACTGGGACTCCTGTCTTGTTGTGTGAAAGAAATGGGAATCATCCTCCGTTCTGTTCACACAGCTCCAAATGCTGCGCAGCTCTCTGCCGAGTCAGAACGATAGAGTCCAGTCGGAATTAAACACTTAAATCAAATGACACCTCTTTTCAAATGTTGTAATATAAACAAACTGCAGTCAGTCAAAATGTTTTTTTTTTCCTCCCAAAATGAGACGTGCTGCTCTGACGTGCAGCAGCTGGCTGAGCTCATCTCAGAGGTACGGAGAGACATTCATGCCAAAATGTCTGAAAGGAAATGCTTTTGACAAAAACTTTTTATTTATGTCCAGAGAATAAGAATCCAGTGACCAGTTTAAAATGTTGTTGACATAGAAAACCTGTAAAGCCTACTTTTAGTACACAGAAAATTCACAAGCGGTATCGATAAGGGAATCGATAATGAATTGGATTGATAAGCGGAATCGATAATGGCATCGATATCAATGAAACTCTGGGGTCAAGGGTATAATTGGCTGATTTTGACTACTTTTGGTTTTACCTTCATAATTTACCTTTTGTTGTGTGGGCCGCTGAAGAGGAGGTACTGCTGGCCCACCACCACAAGATGGCGCCCTGCTTGAAGTGCGGGCTTCAAGCACGAGAGGGCGTAGGCTTTGCTGGAGGTGACAGCTGTCATCAATCAACACAAGCTGTCACCCATCACCACCACTACAAAGACCGGACTGCAACTCCACCTCCTCGCCGAGAAATCAACTACCATTCAGGTAATTTCTCTGCTGACTGACACTTTGTGTGTAATAACCTGAACTTCTGTTGCAGCCGTTTTCCTGGAGTGTGTCCTTATCTGAGGGATTGGCGTTTGGTGTGACAGCGACGGCTTCGCCTCACACCCCAACTCAGATAAGTGGTTGACCAGGAGCTGCACGAGTGTGTGTGATTGGAGGTGGAGGTTTTCCCTCCTTTACTTAATACAGACTGTGGGATTACTGAGTGTGCGAACTCACACTCATCTGGACTGTCTCTGTTCTCTGCCAGCAGTACCGGGTCTGACTGCTGAAGACAGCGGCCACCTGGGGCGCAGGGCTTGGCGGCTCCGGTGTTCTTCAGCTCCGTTGGTGTTGGAAGCTGTGTGGGGATCCAGCTCTTCTCTCTCCAGGCGTCTTCTATCGTCGAGCCTGCCCACACGTCACCTGGTGTATGATTGACAGTCCACCATATTGTTATTGTCTGTACGTTGTTGTGCGATTCACAACATTAAATTGTTACTTTTTGGCTTATCCATTGTCCGTTCATTAACGCCCCCTGTTGTGGGTCCGTGTCACGACACTTTCACAACAGGATTTCTCGGCCAGCGTCATGGATCCCGAGGGGCGTCAACCATCGCTTGAACAGCCAATGGGAGAGAGAGGTGCACAGGCAGGAGGCGTGGTGGGTGAGCTGCAACACATCTTAACCGCCTTTGCCGCTCGGTTGGGCTTAGTTACCGAGCAGAGCAGTGTTCTCAATCGCAGGATAGAGGCTCTCACCGCCCAGGTGGAAGCGCATGATCAGGGCGCTGCTGCAGCACCTCCTCCTGCTGACCGTGTGCCAGAAACAGACATTCCGCTGGTCGTTCAACGACCCCCCCCACCTTCCCCTGAAGCATACATAAGCCCTCCGGAGCCGTACGGAGGCTGTGTGGAGACGTGCGCGGACTTCTTGATGCAGTGCTAGCTCGTCTTTTCACAGCGTCCCGTCATGTACGCGTCAGACGCCAGCCGGGTGGCTTACGTTATAAACTTGCTTCGAGGAGATGCACGCGCCTGGGCTACGGCGCTTTGGGAGCAGAATTCACGGCTCCTAACGGTTTATACTGAGTTTGTGAGGGAGTTCCGACAGGTGTTCGACCACCCTCATAGAGGCGAGACCGCTTCAAGTGTGCTGCTGTCGATAAGACAGGGGTGTCGGAGCGCAGCAAAGTATGCAGTCGACTTCCGCATCTCGGCAGCGCGAGCCGGCTGGAATGCTGTTGCGCTCCGCGCCGTCTTTGTAAACGGACTGTCTCTGGTCCTCAAGGAGCACCTGGTGGCGAAGGACGAGCCGCGGGATTTAGATGGGCTTATCGACCTGGTTATACGGTTAGACAACCGATTAACAGAACACTGACGGGAGCGAGACGAAGGGCGTGGTCAGGCACAAGCCGTCCCTCTTCCTCCCGGGTCTGAACGGGAGCCGACTTCCCCACGCTCCACTGCCAGGGCTCTCCACATGACAACAGCTCCCCCTGCTGACGTTGCTATGGAAACGAGCAGGGCCAAAAAACGATCAGATCAGAGACAAAGGAGGCTGATCCGTGGAGAGTGTTTTCTCTGTAGCTCAACTGAGCACACACAGAGAGAATGCCCCAAACGATCAAAACAGCAGCACTCGTCCTTAGAGACTGGGCTAAGGGTGGGTCACAATACCCACGCGGGGAGACCCCGTAAATCTGCACGAATCCCAGTCACGATCCTGAGTGAGGATTTAACCCTTCACACCCCAGCACTGGTGGACACGGGGTCGGAGGGAAATCTGCTGGATAGCAGATGGGCAAAGGAGGTTGGGCTCCCTCTACTGGCCTTACCGTCACCATTGTCGGTGCGGGCACTAGATGGCACCCTTCTTCCACTAATCACACACCAGACTCAGCCAGTGACATTGGTGGTGTCTGGGAATCACAGGGAGGAGATTGTGTTTTATGTAACACCTTCTACCTCCCGAGTGATATTGGGTTTTCCATGGGTGTTAAAACACAATCCCCGGATTGATTGGCCGTCTGGGGTTGTGTTTCAGTGGAGCGAAACCTGCCACCGGGAGTGTTTAGGATCCTCGGTTCCACCCGGTGTGACAGCTAAGGAGGAGGTTTTAGTCCCCCCCAATCTGGCGGCGGTGCCAGCCGAGTACCACGACCTTGCTGACGTCTTCAGCAAGGATCTGGCACTCACGCTGCCCCCGCACCGTCCGTACGATTGGGCCATTGATTTGATACCGGGCGCTGAGTACCCGTCCAGCAGGCTGTACAACCTCTCACGTCCGGAACGCGAATCAATGGAGACCTACATCCGGGACTCGTTAGCTGCCGGGTTGATCCGGAACTCCACCTCCCCGATGGGTGCTGGTTTCTTTTTTGTGGGCAAGAAGGACGGCGGACTCCGTCCATGCATTGATTACAGAGGGCTGAACGAGATCACGGTTCGTAACCGATACCCGTTACCTCTGTTGGAATCAGTGTTCACGCCCCTGCATGGAGCCCAAATTTTCATGAAATTGGATCTTAGGAATGCTTATCACCTGGTTCGGATCCGGGAGGGAGACGAGTGGAAGACGGCATTTAACACCCCGTTAGGTCACTTTGAGTACCTGGTCATGCCGTTCGGCCTCACCAATGCGCCCGCGACGTTCCAAGCATTGGTTAATGACGTCTTGCGGGACTTCCTGCATCGGTTTGTCTTCGTATATCTAGACGATATACTCATTTTTTCTCCGGATCCTGAGACCCATGTCAAGCATGTACGTCAGGTCCTACAGCGGTTGTTGGAGAACCGGCTGTTTGTGAAGGGCGAGAAGTGTGAGTTCCACCGCTCTTCTTTGTCCTTCTTGGGGTTCATCATCTCCTCCAACTCCGTCGCCCCTGATCCGGCCAAGGTTGCGGCGGTGAGAGATTGGCCCCAACCAACGAACCGTAGGAAACTACAACAGTTCCTCGGATTTGCAAATTTCTACCGGAGGTTCATCAAGGGTTACAGTCAGGTAGTTAGCCCCCTGACAGCCCTGACCTCCACAAAAGTCCCCTTCACCTGGTCGGATTGGTGCGAAGCCGCGTTTAGGGAGTTGAAACGCCAGTTCTCAACTGCACCAGTTCTGGTGCAGCCCGATCCCAAGCGCCAGTTTATTGTTGAAGTGGATGCCTCTGACTCAGGGATAGGAGCCGTGCTATCCCAGAGCGGGGAGTCCGACAAGGTTCTCCATCCATGTGCCTACTTTTCCCGCAGGTTGACCCCAGCTGAACGGAACTATGACGTCAGCAATCGGGAACTTCTTGCGGTGAAGGAGGCTCTTGAAGAGTGGAGACACCTGTTGGAGGGAGCGTCGGTACCATTTACAGTTTTCACGGACCATCGGAACCTGGAGTACATCCGGACCGCGAAGCGTCTGAACCCCAGGCAAGCCCGCTGGTCGCTGTTCTTCGGGCGTTTTGACTTCCGGATCACCTACCGCCCCGGGACAAAGAACCAACGATCTGATGCCCTGTCCCGGGTGCACGAAGAGGAGGTCAAGACCGAGCTGTCAGACCCCCCTGACACCATCATCCCCGAGTCCACTGTCGTGGCCGCCCTTACCTGGGACGTGGAGAAGACCGTCCGGGAGGCCCTGACACGGAGCCCGGACCCGGGGACTGGTCCGAAGAACAAACTGTACGTCCCACCAGAGGCCAGGGCTGCAGTCCTTGACTTCTGTCACGGTTCCAAGCTCTCCTGTCACCCAGGGGTGCGAAGAACCGTGGCAGTGGTCCGGCAGCGCTTCTGGTGGGCGTCTATGGAAGCCGATGTCCAGGCCTGCACCACCTGCGCCAGGGGCAAAGCTGACCATCACAAGGCCCAAGGCCTCCTCCAGCCTCTGCCAGTGCCTCGTCGCCCCTGGTCTCATATCGGCCTGGACTTTGTCACGGGCCTCCCGCCGTCCCAGGGAAACACCACCATCCTAACGATAGTGGACCGGTTTTCCAAGGCGGCCCACTTCGTGGCCCTCCCGAAGCTCCCGACGGCCCAGGAGACTGCAGACCTCCTGGTCCACCACGTCGTGCCTCTGCATGGGATTCCATCAGACATTGTCTCGGATCGTGGTCCTCAGTTCTCCTCCCAGGTCTGGCGGAGTTTCTGTAGGGAACTGGGGGCCACCGTCAGTCTCTCGTCTGGGTACCACCCCCAGACAAACGGGCAGGCAGAGCGGACAAACCAGGAACTGGAGCAGGCCCTCCGTTGCGTGACCTCCGCGCACCCGACGGCCTGGAGTGACCATCTGGCCTGGATCGAGTACGCTCATAATAGCCAAGTCTCGTCTGCCACCGGCCTCTCCCCATTTGAAGTGTGTTTGGGGTACCAGCCCCCATTGTTCCCGCTAGTGGAGGGAGAGGTCGGGGTGCCCTCGGTCCAGGCCCATCTGAGAAGGTGCCGTCGGGTGTGGCGTAACGCCCGCTCTGCCCTGCTCAAAGCCTGGACGAGAGCCAAGAACCATGCAGACCGCCGGCGTGCCCCGGCCCCTGCGTACCAGCCTGGGCAGGAGGTTTGGCTTTCTACAAAGGACATTCCCCTGCAAGTGGAATCCCAAAAGTTGAAGGACAGATACATCGGACCTTTCCCTATCCTCAAGGTCCTCAGTCCAGCCGCAGTGAAGCTGAAGCTGCCAGCTTCACTGCGGATCCACCCGGTTTTCCATGTGTCCCACATCAAACCTCACCACATGTCACCCCTCTGTGCCCCCGGACCGGCGCCGCCTCCTACCCGGGTCATCGACGGGGAGCCGGCTTGGACCGTGCGCCGGCTCCTGGACGTCCGTCGGAAGGGCCGGGGGTTCCAGTATTTGGTGGACTGGGAGGGGTATGGACCCGAAGAACGCTCCTGGGTGAAGAGGAGCTTCATCCTGGACCCGGCCCTCCTGGCCGACTTCTACCGGCGGCACTCGGACAAGCCTGGTCGGGCGCCAGGAGGCGCCCGTTGAGGGGCGGGGTCCTGTTGTGTGGGCCGCTGAAGAGGAGGTACTGCTGGCCCACCACCACAAGATGGCGCCCTGCTTGAAGTGCGGGCTTCAAGCACGAGAGGGCGTCGGCTTTGCTGGAGGTGACAGCTGTCATCAATCAACACAAGCTGTCACCCATCACCACCACTACAAAGACCGGACTGCAACTCCACCTCCTCGCCGAGAAATCAACTGCCATTCAGGTAATTTCTCTGCTGACTGACACTTTGTGTGTAATAACCTGAACTTCTGTTGCAGCCGTTTTCCTGGAGTGTGTCCTTATCTGAGGGATTGGCGTTTGGTGTGACAGCGACGGCTTCGCCTCACACCCCAACTCAGATAAGTGGTTGACCAGGAGCTGCACGAGTGTGTGTGATTGGAGGTGGAGGTTTTCCCTCCTTTACTTAATACAGACTGTGGGATTACTGAGTGTGCGAACTCACACTCATCTGGACTGTCTCTGTTCTCTGCCAGCAGTACCGGGTCTGACTGCTGAAGACAGCGGCCACCTGGGGCGCAGGGCTTGGCGGCTCCGGTGTTCTTCAGCTCCGTTGGTGTTGGAAGCTGTGTGGGGATCCAGCTCTTCTCTCTCCAGGCGTCTTCTATCGTCGAGCCTGCCCACACGTCACCTGGTGTATGATTGACAGTCCACCATATTGTTATTGTCTGTACGTTGCGGTGCGATTCACAACATTAAATTGTTACTTTTTGGCTTATCCATTGTCCGTTCATTAACGCCCCCTGTTGTGGGTCCGTGTCACGACACTTTCACAACACCTTTAACTGTTTACTTTTCCTTGTTTCATGTCATGTTTTCAGCACAACCTCATTCTGACATACTGTAGGAACACAGTGAACCTAAATTCACACAAAAACATAAAATCAGAAGAGGAAAAAAGTTTGTTTTTACTGGGAATATCATAAACATGTTTAACAAACCATTTTTACAACTTAGAATGCAAATATAAATTGTAAATTTCAAAAACATGTATAAATGTTGGAAACAACAAAGTTATATACAACTACTACCTGAGTTACTCGTTCAGCGCATGGGTAATTGAGTTTAATTTTAGCCATGTCGTTATATATTTCATGTCACTTTAGTTAAGGTGTAGTAAGTTGCATTGCATTGTGTGGATGTTGTCATCATTAATTTTCATAGAGCAATTTGTGACATTCATGAGACTCAAATGAATGATGATAAAAGGTGACAGCAGGTCATATCACTGCAACGATCTGCAGTCCATGGGCTAGGGTGGGTTACCGTGCACCCCCCCCCCCCCCCCCCCCCGACTCATCACCATTGGTGTTTTTTGATGCTCTAGGGTATATAAAAGAAGACTAAAGACGTTAACAGTGAAAATTTTGGGATGCAGCCACCCTTCTGATAGAAATTCTAGAGTAACCCTCAAGAGATTACCCAAAAATGCAAAAATGTGTGTTTTTTAAACCTAACATTGTAGCTTCCTCATACCTTTATTGTTAACAGCAGGAAAAAATGTTAATTTGCCTCTATGTGGACACCTTTTGGATGTACAAAACAACAAACTAAATTTAAAAATCTCATCTACTTAAGACACAGTAGCTGTTTTACAAAATACTGTCTATTCGTTAACTTATAGTTGCAGTTTTGACAAAAATATAACCCAAAAGTTTTTTGGCAGCTACTTGTACCTACAGTTTGGGATTTTATTGACTTTAGGTCTTGAGTACAATGTCTTGGGAACAATTTAAGCCATCAGTGACTTTCCTGTGATGTACTTTGACACATTTACAGCCAATATGCAAACCACACCCCCATTCTGGTTTTTACAGTAAACTATTATCATATCACAAATAAGCCTATTTAGGTGAATTGTGGTATAAACGTTTTATTACTGCTGTTCTGATCACTTTATAAATGACAACACCATTCAAATGAAAAGCATTTATCAACAAAATAAATATGGCTGCCATGTAAATACAGATTATTTATTATATTGACAATAGCTTTTAATAGACAGAGGTTCTGTGTATGCAATATCAGATGTTTTACATCCCGACAATAGAGCATTGTGTTTGCATCTCTTAATTCTAAATACTATGCTGCCCATAATTAACATGAATACAGCTGCATAAAAGGTTACTGAACAAAATGCTATGGTAACTATAGCATGACCTGAGTACCACGTGAACTGCGAAAATAAAGGCTCCAGTGAGCACGTTGTGATCTAACATATAAGGCTGACCGTGTGCATGTGTGCGTGTTCGTATACGTACGCTTTCAACCTAAGGGCCCCAGTGACCTCCCCCTTGGTGCCCCAGTCACTGTACCAAGTTTGGTGTTGATTGCTTAATTACTGTGGCTGTGCATAGAGAACACACACACTTAGTCACCTTTATATATTAGATTTACATTAAAATGCAGGAAATGCTTCAGGGGTTTTTACAACTATTTTGTACAAGTATTTACAAAACAAGATGACACACAAAATATTTGTGCCACTCAGAAAAACAATTCCCGTCCAACACAAGACGTGTATTTGGTGCGCGTATCTGCAAATACACACGCCAAAATTAACCATAATATTGAGGAAAAAGCATGGTGTATATTATTAATTGTGATTCAAGTTATACTAGGCCTATCAACAGAATTTAAAACTGGTATATAATTTGAATGCTTTACTTTCAACACACATTCAAATGGAGCTGCTGACATATTGCAGAGGAAAAGTCGATACAGAAGTGCACGTTTGTTTTCCTCATTCCAGCCAAAGATCACGATAGGAACTTGTCCGATTCTGACAGAGGTTCTACGGATTCTAAAGGCCTATGATTGTACTATTCCGTAGCTCTGTGGCCATGCAGTTGCTTTGATGCAGTCATGAACCTTTTGAAGTTCTCCATCAGTATTGGTGGGCATCGCAATTCAAGTCACTGCCAGAACAGTAGGGGTTGCGACATTTTTTGTGAATACTGGCTTGCAATCCCATGACAGATAGGTGAGAAAGCCATTGATTGTATCGGAAAAGTGACATTCTGGAAATAATCTAGTTAGCAGACCAGTCACAACCTTTGAGGTCTCTGTAGTCTGGACGTGTAGTTACAATTTTTGGGAGGCCAATATTTGGCTACAGAGAGGGGCTTGGAGAGGATTCGCTACGACGCAGAGCCCTCTGCATTGCTACAGAGTCGTGAATATGGAGTAGCATAAATTGGGCATTAAGATGCCCCCATGAACACTGCATACACTTTTAATCGGGTTATGGTGTACTGAATTTAGCTTCCTCGTATCAGGGACATATTTTTATGAAACGATCGTGGAGTCGTTCAATGTGGCGAGACATCTGGAACCAACATGCAGTCACACAGTGGAGTATTTCTCGATACAGTGGAACCAATAATTAATGCCATATGACCTACAGTCCACAATCGAATGACAAGGATCTCTTTTGGATAAAACAAATAATGAACATTTTCCTCTCATGCAATGAAAATATTCTTTCCATTGCGGTGCTAAACATTCATTATTTGTATATTAATGGATAAATTTGGAACTAAGTTCACTTAATTACGGCAGAAAGTTGACTTAATTTTAGTTTGGTCAAACTTAAATTTAAGATGATTGTGGGGCTGCAGTGTTTTATTGGCACCATGTTGCAGTACTTTATCGGCACTTTAGAAAAATAAGTATTTGTGGTGACAATATTCCTGAAAAAAAGTGTGACGTTCCCTCAGTTATCCCTAAAGTGATGTGGTGAGCAGAAGTCGGTGTGGTGGGAGGCGTTCCTGTGATTCTGGGCTCTTTGGCATCCTCCTTGTGTCCTTTCGTCCTGTTGGTGCAGCCGTGTGATGAGTTGTCTGAATTTATCCGCCTGATTATGACAGGAATCGTTCATGGCTGTCTGAGGGGATTCTGGGGGAATTTTCCCTCTGGAGCATCTACCCGGGGAATTTTCCCTCTGGAGTGTCTTACCGCTGTATTTGGAGGTGGCCTGTGTTGTGTGTGAAGGTGAACCGCCGCCCGGCCTGGCGCTCGGCTGTGTCAGCTGCTGGATATTGTGAGTCGTTCAGGCCTCAGCCTGCCTGAGCACGAATGCAGTTATAATGTGTGAGAAACACCTGGCGACAGGAAGTCATAAAACCGCTCTGTGAATGTGGGTGGGGCCTCAAGAAGACAAACCTCTCAGATCCACCTAGGATCTTAAACCTTTTCAAGTCCTTCTGGGACATGTACGCCATAACTCACACCGACATTTTGATTCATTTCTTGATTTTCACAATTTTTATTCCAAACAAAACAAAAGTGCTGTTTAAAACATACGAGTTTGAAGAGACAGAAAATTCTAAAAAAACTTCCCCTCCTTAAAATGGACTCGGAAGATGTACTGCACTTACTGTGCTGTGTGTACTTCATGTATTGTGTGTACTTCATGTAATGTGTGTACTTCATGTAATGTACATACTTCACGTACTGCGCAACTTCATGTTCCCTACGTACTTAATGTACTGTCCATACTTCATGTACTGTGTGTACTTCATGTACTTTGCATACTTCATGTAATGTACATACTTCACGTACTGCACAAACTTTATGTTGCCTACATACTTCATATACCATACATACTTCACGTCCTATGCATACTTCAATTTATTTTTTATTTATATAGCGCCAAATCACAACAGAGTTGCCTCAAGGCGCTTCACACAAGTAAGGTCTAACCTTACTAACCCCCAGAGCAACAGTGGTAAAGAAAAACTCCCTCTGAGGAAGAAGCCTCAAGCAGACCAGACTCAAAGGGTTGACCCTCTGCTTGGGCCATGCTACAAACATAAATTACAGAAACAATTCACAAAACAAATATACAGGAAATGTTGTCAGTGCACAGGACGGTTTCCAGAACAGATACCGCACCCATCTCTGGATGGAACTGCACCTCAAACAGAGAGAAAAGAAAAAAAAGCAGAATGAAGCATCAGAAAGACAAATACAGTGTAATTTGTCAGCATTAAGCAACAAGAAAAACAGAAGAAATACTAAAGTGATTGCCGGCCACTAGCCCAAAGCTTCACTAAAAGACCCAGAATTTAGATAAAGTTGAGGCCCCGGCACGCCTCGCTTTTCCTAATAAAATGAATTAAAAGAGTAAAAAGCATAGTAACATACTATGCCAGTATGCCATACGAAAGGGAAAATAAGTGTGTCTTAAATCTGGACTTGAAAGTCTCCACAGAATCTGACTGTTTTATTGATGCAGGGAGATCATTCCACAGAACAGGGGCACAATCAATCAATCAATCAATTTTTTTATATAGCGCCAAATCACAACAAACAGCTGCCCCAAGGCGCTCCACACCGCAAGGCAAGGCCACACAACAACTATGTAAAACCCCAACGGTCAAAACGACCCCCTGTGAGCAAGCACTTGGCTACAGTGGGAAGGAAAAACTCCCTTTTAACAGGAAGAAACCTCCAGCAGAACCAGGCTCAGGGAGGGGCAGTCTTCTGCTGGGACTGGTTGGGGCTGAGGGAGAGAACCAGGAAAAAGACATGCTGTGGAGGGGAGCAGAGATCGATCACTAATGATTAAATGCAGAGTGGTGCGTACAGAGCAAAAAGAGAAAGAAACAGTGCATCATGGGATGACGTTTTATTCACCCTAGAGACACAAAGTAGTCCTGCACCTTGAGAACGCAGAGCCCGGGATGGTACATAAGGTTTAATTAGGTCATTGCAGTAGTCCAATCTAGAAGAGACAAACGCATGAATCAGGGTCTCAGCATCAGCCATAGGCAGGATGCGACGAATCTTCGCTATATTTTGGAGGTGGAAGAAAGCAGTCCACGTAATATTTCTAATGTGGGGATCAAAGGACAACGTAGGATCAAAAATTACCCTAAGGTTCCTCACTTTGTCAGTTTGATGTATGACACACGAGCTTAGGCTAAGCATTAACTGGTCAAATTGATGCCGATGTCTCACTGGACCAAGAACCATCATTTCAGTTTTATCAGAGTTTAAAAGTAGGAAGTTGCTTGACATCCAGCTTCTCACTGATGCAAGGCAATCTTCTAAGGATTTTATGTCGATGAGATTACCAGCAGTTATCGGCATGTATAACTGAGTATCGTCAGCATAGCAGTGAAAGGTAACCCCAAAACGCAGCAGTATGTGCCCAAGGGGTGCTATATAAAGGGAGAAAATCAGGGGGCCTAAGACGGACTCCTGTGGAACCCCAAATTTCATGTCACTAAGGTTAGAGATAGTGTTATTTTACAAAACACAGTTTGAACAACTGGTCAGGTATGACGTCAACCATGCAAGGGCACTCCCAGTAATCCCAAAATAATTTTCCAGCCTTTCGAGTAGAATATGATGATCTACGGTATCAAAACCAGCACTGAGATCTAACAGCACCAGAACCATCCGTAGTGGTGTCTGAATCCATTGCAAGCAGATCATTCACCACTTTAGTGAGAGCCATCTCTGTGGATGATATTTTCTAAAAGTAGACTGCAGTGGCTCAGAAAGATTATTCTCAGTAAGGTAGTCCACGAACTGCTGTGAAACCAATTTTTCCTGAATTTTAGAGCAGAATGATAGATTTGATATCGGCCTATAGTTTTTCAATACTCAAGATTAGATTTCTTAAGTAATGGTTTAATCACTGCATACTTCACGTACTGCAACCCCAATTCCAGTGAAGTTGGGACGTTGTATAAAATGTAAATAAAAACAGAATACAATGATTTGCAAATCCTCTTCAACCTATATTCAATTGAATACACAACAAAGACCAGATATTTAATGTTCAAACTGATAAACTTTATTGTTTTTGTGCAAATATTTGCTCATTTTGAAATGGATGCCTGCAACACATTTCAAAAAAGCTGGGACAGTGGTATGTTTACCACTGTGTTACATCACCTTTCCTTCTAACAACACTCAATAAGCATTTGGGAACTGAGGACACTAATTGTTGAAGCTTTGTAGGTGGAATTCTTTCCCATTATTGCTTGATGTACGACTTCAGTTGTTCAACAGTCCGTGGTCTCTGTTGTCATATTTTGCACTTCATAATGCGCCACACATTTTCAATGGGCGACAGGTCTGGACTGCAGGCAGGCCAGTCTAGTACCTGCACTCTTTTACTACGAAGCCACGCTGTTGTAACACGTGCAGAATGTGTCTTGGCATTATCTTGCTGAAATAAGCAGGGACGTCCCTGAAAAAGACGTTGCTTGGATGGCAGCATGTGTTGCTCCAAAACCTGGATGTACCTTTCAGCATTGATGGTGCCATCACAGATGTGTAAGTTGCACATGCCATGGGCACTAACACACCCCTGTGCTGGTAACACTCTGGATGGTCTTTTTCTTCTTTCGTCCGGAGGACATGACATCCATGATTTCCAAAAACAATTTGAAATGTGGACTCATCAGACCATAGCACCACTTTCCACTTTGTGTCTGTCCATTTCAAATGAGCTCGGGTCCAGAGAAGGGCGGCGTTTCTGGATGTTGTTGATGTATGACTTTCACTTTGCATGGTAGAGTTTTAACTTGCACTTGTAGATGTAGCGACAAACTGTGTTAACTGACAATGGTTTTCTGAAGTGTTCCTGAGCCCACAGGGTAAGATCCTTTACACAACGATGTCAATTTTTAATGCAGTGCCACCTGAGGGATTGAAGGTCACAGCCATGTTGGTTTTCGGCCTTGCTGCTTACATGTAGAAATTTCTCCAGATTCTCTGAATCTTCTGATTATATTATGGACTGTAGATGATGGAATCCCTAAATTCCTTGCAATTGAATGTTGAGAAACATTGTTTTTTTTTTTGGACTATTTTTTCACTCAGTTGTTCACAAAGTGGTGATCCTTGCCCCATCTTGTCAACGTCTGAGCCTTTTGGGGATGCTCCTTTTATACCCAGTCATGACACTCACCTGTTTCCAATTAGGTGTTCTTTGAGCATTCATCAACTTTCCTAATCTTTTGTTGCCCCATCCCAACTTTTTTGAAATGTGTTTGTTGTGAAAGTGTCGTGACACGGACCCACAACAGGGGGCGTTAATGAACGGACAATGGATAAGCCAAAAGTAACAATTTAATGTTGTGAATCACACAACGATGTACAGACAATAACAATATAGTGACTGTCAATCATACACCAGGTGACGTGTGGGCAGGCTCGAAGATAGAAGACGCCTGGCGAGAGAAAAGCCGGATCCACACAGCTTCCACCGCCAACGGAGCTGAAGAACACCGGAGCCGCCAAGCCCTGCGCCCCAGGTGGCCGCTGTCTTCAGCAGTCAGACCCGGTACTGCTGGCAGAGAACAGAGACAGTCCAGATGAGTGTGAGTTCGCACACTCAGTAATCCCAGGCTTGTCCGGGTGTCGGGCGTAGAAATCGGCCAGGAGGGCCGGGTCCAGGATGAAGCTCCTCTTCACCCAGGAGCGTTCTTCGGGTCCATATCCTTCCCAGTCCACCAAATACTGGAACCCCCGGCCCTTTCGATGAACGTCCAGGAGTCGGCGCACAGTCCAAGCCGGCTCCCTGTCGATGATCCGGGCAGGCGGCGGCGCCGGTCCGGGGGCACAGAGGGGAGAGGTGTGGCAGGGTTTGAGTCTGGAGACACGGAATACTGGATGTATCCGCAGTGAAGCTGGCAGCTTCAGCTTCACTGCTGCTGGACTGAGGACCTTCACGATGGTGAAGGGTCCTATAAATCTGTCCTTTAGTTTCTGGGATTCCGTGTGCAGAGGTATGTCCTTTGTGGATAACCAAACCGCCTGCCCGGGCTGGTATGCAGGGGCCGGGGAACGCCGGCGGTCTGCATGGGCCTTAGCCCTCGTCCGGGCTCTGAGCAGGGCAGAGCGGGCAGTACGCCACACCCGATGGCACTTCCTCAGATGGGCCTGGACCGAGGGCACCCCGACCTCTCCCTCCACCAGTGGAAACAATGGGGGCTGGTACCCCAAACACACTTCAAACGGGGAGAGGCCGGTGGCAGATGAGACTTGGCTATTATGAGCGTACTCGATCCAGGCCAGATGGTCACTCCAGGCCGTCGGGTGCGTGGAGGTCACACAGCGGAGGGCCTGCTCCAGTTCCTGGTTAGTCCACTCTGCCTGCCCGTTCGTCTGGGGGTGGTACCCGGCCGAGAGACTGACGGTGGCCCCCAGTTCCCTGCAGAAACTCCTCCAGACCTGGGAGGAGAACTGAGGACCATGATCCGAGACAATGTCTGATGCAATCCCATGCAGACGCACGACGTGGTGGACCAGGAGGTCTGCAGTCTCCTGGGCCGTCGGGAGCTTCGGGAGGGCCACGAAGTGGGCCGCCTTGGAGAACCGGTCCACTATCGTTAAGATGGTGGTGTTGCCCTGGGACGGCGGGAGGCCCGTGACAAAGTCCAGGCCGATATGAGACCAGGGGCGACGAGGCACAGGCAGAGGCTGGAGGAGGCCTTGGGCCTTGTGATGGTCGGCTTTGCCCCTGGCACAGGTGGTGCAGGCCTGGACATACTCCCGGACGTCGGCTTCCATAGACGCCCACCAGAAGCGCTGCCGGACCACTGCCACGGTCCTTCGCACCCCTGGGTGACAGGAGAGCTTGGAACCGTGACAGAAGTCAAGGACCGCAGCCCTGGCCTCTGGTGGGACGTACAGTTTGTCCTTCGGACCTGTCCCCGGGTCCGGGCTCCATGTCAGGGCCTCCCGGACGGTCTTCTCCATGTCCCAGGTAAGGGCGGCCACGACAGTGGACTCGGGGATGATGGTTTCAGGGGGGTCTGACAACTCGGTCTTGACCTCCTCTTCGTGCACCCGGGACAGGGCGTCAGATCGTTGGTTCTTTGTCCCGGGGCGGTAGGTGATCCGGAAGTCAAAACGCTCGAAGAACAGCGACCAGCGGGCTTGCCTGGGGTTCAGACGCTTCGCGGTCCGGATGTACTCCAGGTTCCGATGGTCCGTGAAAACCGTAAATGGTACCGATGCTCCCTCCAACAGGTGTCTCCACTCCTCAAGAGCCTCCTTCACCGCAAGAAGTTCCCGATTGCCGTCGTCATAGTTCCGTTCAGCTGGGGTCAACCTGCGGGAAAAGTAGGCACATGGATGGAGAACCTTGTCGGACTCCCCGCTCTGGGACAGCACGGCTCCTATCCCTGAGTCAGAGGCATCCACTTCAACAACAAACTGGCGCTTGGGATCGGGCTGCACCAGAACCGGTGCAGTCGAGAACCGGCGTTTCAATTCCCTAAACGCGGCTTCGCACCGATCCGACCAGGTGAAGGGGACTTTTGTGGAGGTCAGGGCTGTCAGGGGGCTAACTACTTGACTGTAGCCCTTGATGAACCTCCGGTAGAAATTTGCAAAACTGAGGAACTGTTGTAGTTTCCTACGGTTCGTTGGTTGGGGCCAATCTCTCACCGCCGCAACCTTGGCCGGATCAGGGGCGATGGAGTTGGAGGAGATGATAAACCCCAAGAAGGACAAAGAAGTGCGGTGGAACTCACACTTCTCGCCCTTCACAAACAGCCGGTTCTCCAACAACCGCTGTAGGACCTGATGTATATGCTTGACATGGGTCTCAGGATCCGGAGAAAAGATGTGTATATCGTCTAGATATACGAAGACAAACCGATGCAGGAAGTCCCGCAACACGTCATTAACCAATGCTTGGAACGTTGCGGGCGCATTGGTGAGGCCGAACGGCATGACCAGGTACTCAAAGTGACCTAACGGGGTGTTAAATGCCGTCTTCCACTCGTCTCCCTCCCGGATCCGAACCAGGTGATAAGCATTCCTAAGATCCAATTTCATGAAAATTTGGGCTCCCTGCAGGGCCGTGAACACTGAATCCAACAGAGGTAACGGGTATCGGTTGCGAACCGTGATCTCGTTCAGCCCTCTGTAATCAATGCATGGACGGAGTCCGCCGTCCTTCTTGCCCACAAAAAAGAAACCAGCACCCATCGGGGAGGTGGAGTTCCGGATCAACCCGGCAGCTAACGAGTCCCGGATGTAGGTCTCCATTGATTCGCGTTCCGGACGTGAGAGGTTGTACAGCCTGCTGGACGGGTACTCAGCGCCCGGTATCAAATCAATGGCACAATCGTACGGACGGTGCGGGGGCAGCGTGAGTGCCAGATCTTTGCTGAAGACGTCAGCAAGGTCGTGGTACTCGGCTGGCACAGCCGTCAGATTGGGGGGGACTAAAACCTCCTCCTTATCAGTCACACCGGGTGGAACCGAGGATCCTAAACACTCCCGGTGGCAGGTTTCGCTCCACTGAACCACAACCCCAGACGGCCAATCAATCCGGGGATTGTGTTTTAACACCCATGGAAAACCCAAAATCACTCGGGAGGTAGAAGGTGTTACATAAAACACAATCTCCTCCCTGTGATTCCCAGACACCACCAATGTCACTGGCTGTGTCTGGTGTGTGATTAGTGGAAGAAGGGTGCCATCTAGCGCTCGCACCGACAATGGTGACGGTAAGGCCAGTAGAGGGAGCCCAACCTCCTTTGCCCATCTGCTATCCAGCAGATTCCCCTCCGACCCCGTGTCCACCAGTGCTGGGGCGTGAAGGGTTAGATCCCCACTCAGGATCATGAGTGGGATTCATGCAGATCGTCGGGGTTTCCCCACGTGGGTTTTGTGACTCACCCTTAGCCCAGTCTCTAAGGGTGCTGTTGTTTGGGGCATTCTCTCTGTATGTGCTCGGTAGAGCTGCAGAGAAAACAGTCTCCACGGATCAGCCTCCTTTGTCTCTGATCTGATCGTTTTTTGGCCCTGCTCGTTTCCATAGCAACATCAGCAGGGGGAGCTGTTGTCACGTGGAGAGCCCTGGCAGTGGAGCGTGGGGAAGTCGGCTTCCTTTCGGACCCGGGAGGAAGAGGGATGGCTTGTGCCTGACCACGCCCCTCGTCTCGTTCCCGTCGGTGTTCTGTTAATCGGTTGTCTAACCGTATAACCAGGTCGATAAGCCCATCTAAATCCCGCGGCTCGTCCTTCGCCACCAGGTGCTCCTTAAGGACCAGAGACAGTCCGTTTACAAAGGCGGCGCGGAGCGCAACAGCATTCCAGCCGCCTCGCGCTGCCGCGATGCGGAAGTCGACTGCATACTTCGCTGCGCTCCGACGCCCCTGCCGTATCGACAGCAGCACACTTGAAGCGGTCTCGCCTCTATGAGGGTGGTCGAACACCTGTCGGAACTCCCTCACAAACTCAGTATAAACCGTTAGGAGCCGTGAATTCTGCTCCCAAAGCGCCGTAGCCCAGGCGCGTGCCTGTCCTCGAAGCAAATTGATCACATAAGCCACCCGGCTGGCGTCTGCTGCGTACATGACGGGACGCTGTGAAAAGACGAGCGAGCACTGCATCAAGAAGTCTGCGTACGTCTCCACACAGCCTCCGTACGGCTCCGGAGGACTTATGTATGCTTCAGGGGAAGGTGGGGGGGTTCGTTGAACGACCAGCGGAATGTCTGTTTCTGGCACACGGTCAGCAGGAGGAGGTGCTGCAGCAGCGCCCTGAGCACGCGCTTCCACCTGGGTGGTGAGAGCCTCCATCCTACGATTGAGAACACTGCTCTGCTCGGTAACTAAGTCCAACCGAGCGGTAAAGGCGGTTAAGATATGCTGCAGCTCACCCAACACGCCTCCTGCTGGCGCCTGTGCACCTCGCTCTTCCATTGGCTGTTCAAGCGATGGTTGACGCCCCTCGGGATCCATGACGCTGGCCGAGAAATCCTGTTGTGAAAGTGTCGTAACACGGACCCACAACAGGGGGCGTTAATGAACGGACAATGGATAAGCCAAAAGTAACAATTTAATGTTGTGAATCACACAACGATGTACAGACAATAACAATATAGTGACTGTCAATCATACACCAGGTGACGTGTGGGCAGGCTCGACGATAGAAGACGCCTGGCGAGATAAAAGCCGGATCCACACAGCTTCCACCGCCAACTGAGCTGAAGAACACCGGAGCCGCCAAGCCCTGCGCCCCAGTTTGCCGCTGTCTTCAGCAGTCAGACCCGGTACTGCTGGCAGAGAACAGAGACAGTCCAGATGAGTGTGAGGTCGCACACTCAGTAATCCCACAGTCTGTATTCAGTAAAGGAGGGAGATCCTCCACCTCCAATCACACACTCGTGCAGCTCCTGAGATAATCACTTATCTGGGTGGGGTGTGAGGCGAAGCCATCGCAGTCAACACCAAACGCCAACTCCGCAGACAGGGTATCCGTCCCAGGAAAACGGCTGCAAAAAGAGATCAGACTAATACTCGAATTTGAGGTTTAGCAGAGAATTACCTGATTGGTAGTTGATTTCTCGGCAAGGAGGTGGAGTTGCAGTCCGGCCTTTATGGTGATGGTGATGAGATGAATGAGTGACAGCTGGTGCTGAGGATGAGTGACAGCTGTCACTCCCAGTGGCTCCGGCGCCCTCTCGTGCTTGAAGCCCGCACTCCAAGCAGGGCGCCATCTGGTGGTGGTGGGCCAGCAATACCTCCTCTTCAGCAGCCCACACAACAGTGTTGTAGGCATCCATTTGAAAATGAGCAAATATTTGCACAAAACAAGTCTATCAGTTTGAACATTAAATATCTTGTCTTTGTGGTGTATTCAATTGAATATAGGTTTAAGAGGATTTGCAAATAGTATTCTGTTTTATTTACATTTTACACAACGTCCCAACTTCATTGGAATTGGGGTTGTATGCATACTTCAGTAACTCTGCATACTTCAATACGCTTACTTCATGTACCCTGCATACTTTGTGAAGTATGGATACTTCTTGTAGTGTGCATACTTCATATACTGTACATACGTCATGTAAAATGGTAAATGGACTGCATTTATATAGTGCTTTTCCATTTGCATCAGACGCTCAAAGCACTTTACAGTAATGACTCACATTCCCCCCGATGTGAGGGTGCTGCCATAAAAGATACTCACTACACACTGGGAGCAACTCAGGGATTAAGGACCTTGTCCAAGGGCCCTTCGTGATTTTCCAGTCATGCTGGGATTTGAATGGAGGATCCTCTGAAGACAAGCTTCACCAGTAGACCTTCACCTCCCCAAGCATGTACTGTGCATACTTTGTGTACTGCACATTCTTTGTGTCCTGCACATAGTTTGTTTCGTGCACATACTGTGTGTACCACACATACTTTGTGTCCTGTGCATACTTTGTGTTCTGCACATACTTTGTTTAGTGCACATACTTTGTGTACTACGCATACTTTGTGTCTTGTGCATACTTTGTGTACCAAGCATTGTTTGTGTCCCACATATACTTTGTGTACCGTGCATACTTTGTATACTGCGCATATTTGGTGTAGTACATTGTGTTTGGACCTGTGAATTGTATCCAAGTTGAAGGCTGCTGCACACATCATCTGTCAGATGAAGCTCCACAATCCATATGGAAAAGTGAGGACATGCGCTCCCAGATTTCTGTAACATTTCAGCTTCAACAGATGTTTCAGCCTTGTCTTTTGATTGGTCACTACATCTGACATAGTACTTTCATTTGATTTAGTTTACAGATGGACACGAGATTTCAGCAGCAGTGACAAACCGGTCACAAAGGAATGTTTCTGACTTTCAGTAAAGTTTGTCCTTTCGGCTTCTCTGATGTGTCTTAAGCCACCTTGACACTTGCATGAATTTGATCCCCACACTGGCACACAATCTGACGTGCCAGAGAGCAAAGAGAGTGACTTGCAAATGAGCAAAGAAACTTTGAAATATTGAAAAATCTCTGGTGCACATTAATTTTGTGAACTAGAAGCGAACATTACGCAATCTATTTGAAAACACTGTGTGTCACTGCGTCTCATTGCCGCAGTGCATCTGAACGATTATTACAAGATGTTACATCCACAATAAATATAATTTTACAGGTACATTATCTAACTCATAAGAAGTAATGAAAATGAACCTGTTTTACCAATCCATTACTACTTCTTCTTCTTCTTTGTCTTTCGGCTGTTCCCGTTAGGGATCGCCACAGCAGATCATTCATTTCCATCTCACCCTGTCCTCTGTATCTTCCTCTGTCACACCAACCACCTGCATGTCCTCCCTCAGCACATCCATAAACCTCCTCTTTGTCCTCCCTCTTCTCCTCCTGCCTGGTGGCTCCATCCTCAGCATCCTTTTCCCTATATACCCTGGGTCCTTCCTCTGCACATGTCCAAACCATCTCAGTCTCGCCTCTCTTGACTTTGTCTCCAAACCGTCCCACCTGAGCTGTCCCTCTGATATGTTCATTCCTAATCTTGTCCATTCTTGTCACTCCCAAAGAAAATCTCAACATCTTCAGCTCTGCCACCTCCAGCTCTGCCTCCTGCGTTTTTGTTAGTGCCACCGTCTCTAAGCCGTACAACATAGCTGGTCTCGCTCTTTTGTAAACTTTCCCCTTCACTCTTGCTGATATTCTTCGGTCACAAATCACTCCTGCCACCTTTCTCCACCCACTCCACCCTGCCTGGACTCTCTTCTTTAGGGCTGCAGCTATCGATTATTGTAGTAATCAAGTATTCTATCGATTATTCTGGCGATTAATCGAGTAATCGGATAAAAAGTACTTTTGCGTTTTAAACATTAACAGTCCAGGGCTCTCCTTAAGTCATGGCACAGTGTCACTGTGTCACCACGGAGACTGTCAAATTTAGTGTATCCCTTTGTGTTTTTCTGGGTAATTTTTTTTTTTTCACATCTTTACAAGTTTTGGGTCTTTCCTGGTGTCAGGAGCTCAGTCATAGTCTTGACATTTTGCTGAAATGGTGATGAGATGTGGCTTTCTGTTTTTTGTTTTCCCCAACTTGTAAAATTTAACCATTTTTATTCATTTATTTATTTATTAAGGTGGTGGACTGGGTCCCTGCATTAATTTTTTAACACTCCCTCTGCGATTCAGCCAATGCATTTCATTTTCTGCTGGAGGTTGAACATGCAGCCTCGCAGTCACTGGTTTATGTATTATTATTATTATTATTTTATTTGAGTTCCCGTGTTTGTGAAGCATTGTGTGTTGCCCAAAAAAAGCGAAAATTAAAAAGTGAAACACTCATTGCGAGTCACACATTAGAAAGTGCGGACTTCTTCCATAGACTGTGGCCGGGACGGAGCTGTGTGAGGGCAGTGCTGAGCTGCTCACACCGGGCAGACAGAGACAGCAGCCGTCCGCTGCGCGCAGACTGGCCAGCGGACAAAACTGTTTAAAAAAAAAAACACACTGCTTTGCTTTAAATGCACAGTAAGCTGTTTCAGATGATCAGCGTGGCCCGTCTTTTTCCTAGAAGGCTTTATTTCACTCTGTTTGTCACGTTGGAAAGCTGTAGCTTTTGTGCTAATTTGATTAGCGCTTGCTCTACTTCTTCTTCTGTTTGTTTTTCTGAGGGCATTACAGCGCCACACACAAGCCTGGCATATGTACTACAACGTTAAACGAAGCTTCGAGGCACAGAATTTGCCTCGAACATTTTTTGTAATCGAATTATTCGAATTACTCGACTAATCGTTTCAGCCCTACTCTTCTTCACCTCTTTACTAGACTCTCCATTACTTTGAACAGTTGACCCCAAATATTTAAACTCATCTACTTTCACCACTTCTACTCCTTGTAACTGCACTATTCCACTGGGCTCCCTCCCATTCACACACATGTACTCAGTCTTGCTTCTACTGACTTTCATTCCCCTTCTCTCCAAAGCATATCTCCACCTCTCCAGACTAGACTCAACTTGCTCTCTACTCTCAATACAGATCACAATGTCATCTGCAAACATCATAGTCCATGGGGACTCCTGTCTGATCTCATCCGTCAACCTGTCCATCACCACTGCAAACAAGAAAGGACTCAGAGCTGATCCTTGGTGTAATCCCACCTCCACCTTGAATGAGTCTGTCATTCCGACTGCGCATCTCACCGCTGTCACACTATTCTTGTACATGTCCTGCACTACCCTAACATACTTCTCTGCCACTCCAGACTTCCTCAAACAATACCACAACTCTTCTCTTGGCACCCTATCATAAGCTTTTTCTAAGTCCACAAACACACAATGTAACTCTTTCTGTCCTTCTCTGTACTTCTCCAGCAGTATTCTCAGAGCAAACATTGCATCTGTAGTGCTCTTTCTTGGCATAAAACCATATTGGTGCTCACAGATCTTCACCCATTTTCTAAGCCTAGCTTCTACTACTCTTTCCCATAACTTCATGCTGTGGCTGATCAGCTTTATGCCTCTGTAGTTACTGCAGCTCTTCACATCACCCTTGTTCTTGAAAATAGGAACCAGAACACTTCGTCTCCACTCCTCAGGCATCCTTTCACTTTCCAAAATTTTATTAAACAATCTGGTTAGAAACTCTACTGCCATCTCTCCTAGACATTTCCATGCTATGCATGTTCAACCAACTGCCTTTCCACTCTTCATCCTCTTCATAGCAGCCCTCACTTCTTCCTTGCTAATCTCTTGTACTTCCTGATTTACTCTCACCACATCATCCAGTCTTTTCTCTCGGTCATTTTCATTATTCATCAGCTCTTCAAAATATTCCCTCCACCTTCTCAGCACACACTCCTCACTTGTCAGCACATTACCATATGCATCTTTTACCACCCTAACCTGCTGAACATCCTTTCCAGCTCTGTCCCTTTGTCTGGTCAATCGGTACAAGTCCTTTTCTCCTTCCTTACTATTCAACTTTTTGTACAGCTCGCAATATGCCTTTTCCTTTGCTTTTGTCACTTTTCTTTTCACCTTACACCGCATCTCCTTGTACTCCTGTCTACTTTCTTCATCTCTCCGACTATCCCAAAACTTTTTCGCCAACCTCTTTCTCCTTATGCTTTCCTGGTCCTCTTCATTCCACCACCAACTCTCCTTGTCTTCCTTCCACTGTCCAGATGTCTTACCCAGTACTGTCCTAGCTGTCTCCGTCACCACATCTGCAGTACTTTTCCAGTTGTCCAAAATTGCTTCCCCTCCAACCAGTGCTTCTCTCACCTGCTCGCTAAATTTCACACAAATCCATTACCAATCCATTACAATATAAATATTATACGTAATTACCTTTGAGATGATTCCAAATGCGTTCTCCACCTTATGAAGCACATGAGAGAAGCTGTAGATAATTTGTCTGTGATTCTGGGAGCGATGAGAGAATGGTTTCATCAGCCGAGTTCCGAGAGCAAATGCATCATTGGCTACGAGAATTTTTTGACATAAAGCGGCATCCAGCAGCACAAAACACGGCACCCAGTAGGACAAAGCGGTTTGGCACGACGGATTGCGCGGCAGTGCAGGGATTGTCAAGGTGCCTTTGCAGTCACAACATGCCTGCTACATGAAACGCCCATGTCAGCATCTGTATAGCTGAGGCTACACCCCCTGACCCTGATGGCTGTCTTCAACAGCACAGTCTGTTCCTGTTGATGGACTCAGAGCTGACTGACTTCAGACTTCAGTTCTGGCGTTATTCTTCACAGTCGTGCGAGCTGTTCCAGCAGACAAAGATAGCCTGTTATGTTAGCCTAATCGCCTTCACACCATCCCCTAGGAAGATGTCGGTGGCGCTACACAAGCTGAATGATATTGCTCAGTTCTGTTATCGTCACAGTGTTCTTCACTGTCCCAGTAACCAGGGTTTTGGAGCGGCTGGAAATCACTTTGCCACTTCTTCCACACTGACGCAGGAAAGTGGGCGGAGCTGAGCAGGGTTTATTGTGACACCTAAAGAATGAGATTCTGGGTAACTAATAATTCCATCCTTGTCTTTTTCTGTCTCTCAGGTCCAGTCTGGTGCAGACGGAGCAGGAGGTCGGAGGTTACCTGTTACCTTCAGAGCCGACAGTGAGTGTTGCTGAGTAATATCACTGTGACCAGCCATGACATTTCTGTGTGGGTCTCTTTTCCCAACATGGGCTTCCTTTCATGTGTGATGTATTGTCTTCTTCGTGGGTCATGGATTGTCACCCCTCGCGGATCACAGGTTGTCCTCCCCACAGGCCACGGGTTGTACCCCCTTCGTGGGCTATAGGTTGTCTCCCTTGCAGGTTGTCTCCCCTTCACGGGTCATGGGTTGTCCTCCCTCATGGGTCAGAGGTTGTCCCCCTTGCAGGTTGTCCCCCTCGCAGGCCACAAGTTGTCCCCCTTGCGGGCCATGAGTTGTCCACCTTGCGGTTCATGGGTTGTCCCTCTTGCCGGCCACGATTTGTCCCCCTTGCGGGTCATGGGTTGACCCCCTCCCAGGCCACGAGTTATCTCCCTTGCGGGGTCATGAAATGACATGAATGAGAACCTGTGATCATGGGTCATCTACAGAGGAACAGATGGTTCATATTTGTATTGCTTGCTTGATAAGTGTGGTGTTTTTATATGGTGTGCGTGATTTAAATTTTTTTTTTGTAATACTTCCATGTCCTTCCTGATATGAGGCATATTCCCGCAGCTTTCAAAGAACAGCTCCGTAGCTCAGTGGTAAAGTTGCTGACTAGTAATCGGAGCTTTTGGAAGGTGCGGGTTCACGTCCCAGTGAGTGGTATGTGTTTTTCTTTTTTCTTTTTTTAATTTATTCCACATAAGTGGCATGATGTGGTCCCACAGGTACCGGCTGGTTTTATTTTTTTATTCATTACACATAAGCGGCGTGATGTGGTGCACCTCGCACTGTTCCTGCTCATAAGACACCGTCGTGTGCACGAGCTCTCGCACCAGGATCGTGCATGCCTGCCCATCGGCGTGATGTTTTGTGGTGCACAAATTCGAACTGTTTTGTGCTGTTTCGCCATATTTGTCCAAATGTCGTCCAAACTTCACACTGTGTGAAGGGGCCTTATTGAAAACTCCCTATGATGATTTTAGGACAAACCTCAAGCAGACCAGACTCAAAGGGGTGGCCTTCTGCTTGGGCCATGACACAATTGACAATTTACAAAACACATATACAGATCATTTTTCCGGTGCACAGGATGGGAGGGTTGCAGAAGTAGACACCACTCCCCTCTCTGGATGGAGCCGCACCTCAAACAAACATCGCTAAGTAGTGGTGTCTGAATCCATTGCAAGCAGAAGATCATTCACCACTTTAGTGAGAGCCATCTCTGTGGAATGATATTTTCTAAAAGCAGACTGTAGTGGCTCAAAGAGATTATTCTCAGTAAGATAGTCCACAAGCTGCTGTGAAACCACTTTTTCCAGAATTTTACAGCAAAATGATAGATTTGATATCGGTTGATAGTTTTTCGATACACTAGGGTCAAGATTAGATTTCTTAAGTAATGGTTTAATCACTGCAGATTTGAAACATTTAGGAACAGATCCAGAAGTTAATGAAAGATTAATAATTTCCAGCACAGTCAGCCAAAGAGTGGACCACAGGTCCTTAAACAGTTTTGTTGGTATGGAATCAAATAAACAGGTTGTGCTTTTTGTAGACGTTATGAGATTCGCCAGCAGGGCTAATAGTGAGATACTATCAAATTCTGTAAATCGAGGTAATACCTCAATACCTCAATAGCAATAATAAAATGAGAAGCAACAAATTTTCTTCAAGATTTGTTCTAACCTTTGTTTACCAAAATAGTCTTATCTCAAAAAGTATTTGTGCCAGGAGAGAAATATTTGACACCTGTTATCAGGACACGTGTAGATCCATTTGGTGTGATTATGAACAACATCTGAGATGCAAAAGCGTGGGACCCCTTGAAAATTGGTTGAGTTGACACACATGACCCTTTAACATTAACCGTGTGTTTCTTAACAAACATGATGCTGCCACACATTACACTTAAATGTAACCTGTGGACTTCAGCACTACAAAATATAAAACACCTCACCAGTAACAGAACTGAAACTGTCCATCACTTATGTTTGTGAGCACTAAGCCTTTTTTGAAAACGTGAGGGGCAGATTCTTTTTGATGAAAAGAAGCTTCTCTGTGTTATCAGCTGTGAGCCTGTTTCTGTTTTTATCTACAGTGTGTGACGCTGAGCTAAACAGCCTTTCACTCTCCACACCATTTTTTAACTTTTAATTAAATACATACCGGTAACTACACAAACGCATACCATAAATGTTTTTTTCCCCAAAGGTGGACCATGTAATATTGGAGCACAGCGTGCGCGCGCACACACACACACACACACACACACACACACACACTGTGTCACGCGGCATCTCCGCACCACACGGAGGCAAAATGGAGTAATTTTAACATTATTTCATTTATTTATTTATTTTCTTTGTGGATCATGGGATAATTTCATCACGTGCAGACAGAATCGCCTGTTGCCTGTGGTAACTGAGACATTAATGAATGAGGCGCACAGTGACTCTTTCAACTTGAGGCGTGAATTGTGGCCCGTGGAGAGGAGCAATTTGGCTCTGAACGCAGTGCCACAGACAGTCCACAAACGGATTACACCTGCAGCAGTCCGAGCTGCTCTCCCATCGGCCTGGACAGCCACACAAGGGGCTGAAACTCACCAACCTGATGGATAATCTCTGCAGCTGAAACCATGATCTGAGGTCTGATGGAGCAACTGTGGCACAAAGTGCGGTGTCATAGAGGGACTTTTTTTTCAGCCACATGAGGAATTAAAGTTTTTTGAGATGCCATTTTCCAAACTCAGGAGGCTGTATGTGAATTATTTTTCTTCAGATCATGTGATGATGGTACAGGTAAGATTTTATTATTTACTCTGTGTGTGGATTTACTCTACATGAGGACTGTGGCTTTCAGCCAATCAATGGACAGCATTGATGGACGTATTTTGACTTTATCAGGTCTGGATAACTGGTTTGGCTGGACACAAATGTAGGACTCTGACAACAAGCTCTGTAGGTAAAAGCTGTTTACTGAAACAGTAAACGGGGTCCGGTACACAGTAAAGCAGTCCAACAAGAATATCAAAATCAAAAACATCAGGCAAAGGCGTGGCTGAGGATACAGGCAGGTAGTCGGAACACACAAGAGGCAAGCAGGTCGAGAATACAAACAGAGCTGGAGAGAAGGCACTAGGCACATCAATCTGGCAAATGACAAGAGGAACGGAGGAGCTTAAATACACCCAGGTGATGAGGTGCTGATTAGGAACAGGTGTGCATGGAATGAACCAAAAGGAGGGTGTGACCAAAGAGAGAGAGAAACACCCACCACCAAGAGTCAGCAGAGACAGACAAGAGAGAAAGGGACAGACAGACCCAACAGAAAAACCCCAACAAGAGACGAAACATAACAGAACATACAAACAAAGACAAAAAGCACTGCAAACAAAGCCCAATCCTGACAGACGTATGAGTAAATTACATGAAAGCCTGTAAAAATCCATAAATTAGGCGCATCATTGTTTAAGCCGCAGTGTTCAAAGCGTATGAAAAGTAGCGTCTTATAGTCCGTAAATTACAGAGTGCGTGCGTGAAAATCCAACATTGAGAGGTTGACATTACGCTGCTGTAAAGTGCTATTGGGTGTCATAGTATCGGAGAAAGTTTCTGATTACAAGTACGAGTAAATGAATATGGGATCGGGCTGATACTCGATACTGGTATCAGGATTGGTGCATCCCTACCAAAAATGTTTTCTGCATTGCTTGCTCAGTTAAGTTTTCATATTGGCAAACTAAACGATATTCTGGTGAAAGGCTCATATCAGCTGATATTATCGGGCAAGCAATATATCATTTGTACTTTCTTTTGTATTTCTTAATGATTGATGGAAAACTTCATGTGTCTGTCCCCTGATATGTCAAAAGAAAACTGGCTGTATAATTATTGTTATTGTACGAGGTCTGTCAATAAAGTATAGGTCCTTTTCATTTTTTTCAAAAACTATATGGATTTCATTCATATGTTTTTACGTCAGACATGCTTGAACCCTCGTGCGCATGCGTGAGTTTTTCCACGCCTGTCGGTGACGTCATTCGCCTGTGAGCACTCCTTGTGGGAGGAGTCGTTCAGCCCCTCGTCAGAATTCCTTTGTTTGAGAAGTTGCTGAGAGACTGGCGCTTTGTTTGATCAAAATTTTTTCTAAACCTGTGAGACACATCGAAGTGGACACGGTTCGAAGAATTAAGCTGGTTTTCGGTGAAAATTTTAACGGCTGATGAGAGATTCTGAGGTGATACTGTCGCTTTAAGGACTTCCCACGGTGCGAGACATCGCGCAGCGCTCTCAGGCGCCGTTGTCAGCCTGCTTCAAGCTGAAAACCTCCACATTTCAGGCTCTATTGATCCAGGACGTCGTGAGAGAACAGAGAAGTTTCAGAAGAAGTCGGTTTCAGCATTTTATCCGGATATTCCACTGTTAAAGGAGATTTTTTTAATGAAAGACGTGCGGACGGATTGCAGCGTTAGGGTTAGGCTCGCAGCCGCTGCGACGCTCCGCCACAGGAAAAACACCTCCGTTGGAAGCCTTAAGGACAAGTTGGAACATGTCCAGCTGTTAAACAATTTCTCATATACTCACTCCACTGAAAGTCATCATGGTGCGGCTGCACAGGAAAAAACACCTCCGTGTTGATAACATTTGTAAAATCCAGGCGGCTTTTGATGGCTTTCAGTGGAGTGAGTATATGAGAAATTGTTTAACAGCTGGACATGTTCCAACTTGTCCTTAAGGCTTCCAACGGAGGTGTTTTTCCTGTGGCGGAGCGTCGCAGCGGCTGCGAGCCTAACCCTAACGCTGCAATCCATCCGCACGTCTTTCATTAAAAAAATCTCCTTTAACAGTGGAATAGCCGGATAAAATGCTGAAACCGACTTCTTCTGAAACTTCTCTGTTTCTCACGACGTCCTTGATCAATAGAGCCTGAAATGTGAAGGTTTTCAGCTTGAAACAGGCTGATGACGGCGCCTGAGAGTGCTGTGCGACGTCTCGCACCGTGGGAAGTCCTTAAAGCGACAGTATCACCTCAAAATCTCTCATCAGCCGTTAAAATTTTCACCGAAAACCAGCTTAATTTTTCGACCTGTGTCCACTTCGATGTGCCTCACAGGTTTAGAAAAAAGTTTGATCAAACAAAGCGCCAGTCTCTCAGCAACTTCTCAGACAAAGGAATTCCGACAAGGGGCTGAACGACTCCTCCCACAAGGAGTGCTCACAGGTGAATGACGTCACCGACAGGCGTGGAAAAACTCACGCATGCGCACGAGGGTTCAAGCATGTCTGACGTAAAAACATATGAATGAAATCCATAAAGTTTTTGAAAAAAATAAAAAGGACCTATACTTTATTGACAGACCTCGTAAAGAGTGTTCATCCTTACAGATTCCATTGTTTTGGTTTGATTATTTTCTTTTTCTTTGAATTTTTTTCTAGTTTATGTCATGTCTTAGAGATTTATTTTCAGAGTTGAAAGAGCAGAAATATTAATATAGCACAGTTATATTAAAAGCTATGATGTCATAAGAACATTAATGTGTGTAAAGGCCATGTGGTGTTCAAACCTTTACATGTCGGCATATATTTCCTACAATGCTGTTTACTGTGATTCAAAACATCTGAATTTGTTGATTTGGGGGAATTTGATCCAATGATGAGGTGAAGGAGGAGTGGAGGGAGGAGCTAATGTGAATCCAAGTTGAAAAACAGTTTGGTCCACCACCATTCTCTACTGTGGTGACGAAGAGGAGATGAAGGGAGGAGGGAAAAAAGAGAGCGGACTCCTGGCACAGAAAAGAAGAGGCGTGAGCGCAGATCCGACTGACTGCTCCTCTTTCCTCCTGCCTACCTCCTATTGATTGGGAGGTGGGGGGGGTGGAGGAGTTTTAAAAGAATGGAGCTGAGGTCGGACACGATTCACTGCTCCTCTTTCTCTCACCTCCTCGTCCTCCTCAAAGCAGGGTCAGGGTCATGGCTAAAGAAGGAGGTTACAGCTGGATGCTCCTCTTCCTCCCTCCCTCCTCCTCTTCCTCCGGTGAAGATGATGAGGAGGTGCAGGCTGCTTTCAGCTGCTCCTCTTCCTGCTCTTCTTTTGGAAGAGAAATGATGGAAAGAAGAGGAGGATGGAATCTGGTGTTTACGAGTGGAAAAGTAGAAAAAGATCCTTTCATCTTATCCTCCTCCTCCTCTTTCTTCTCCGATAGTTTCAGTCACATTGTGTGCCATTTGGATCAGAACTAAAAAAAAAAACTGGTGCAGAAACAGGTTTTCTTCTTTTAACCCCCCCCCTTCTCTTCTTGCAGATTGCTCTTTAAACTGCCCGTTGGGGAAACATGTGATCCATGAGGTTACCAATGTGTCCTTCAGTCATCTGGCCTGTGACGATCAGGCGGCCGTGGTGGTACACTGGTCCGCCAGTCCACTAGGTATCAGCCTGTCTGTCTGTCTGTCTGTCCGTCTGTCCCAGAGAGGAAGTGAAACCTTCAAAGTGACAAATCTGAAATCCTACCCTGCATTCTCTCTGTCTTTGATCAGCCATGGAGAGAGAGAAGATCACATCTCGTACAACAAAACTGCAACCTGACCGTGAAGGAATGTGTGTGTGTGTGTGTGTGTGTGTGTGTGTGTGTGTGTGTGTGTGTGTGTGTGTGTGTGTGTGTGTGTAAGGTGAGCCTCTCTTGCCCTCCCTGTGACAGTATGGCCTGTTGTTTTCTTCATAGAGAGACACAGAAAGCGAGAGAGAGAGACACACAGAGAGAGAGAGAGAAAGAGAGAGACACACAGAAAGAGAGAGAGAGAGACAGAGAGACACACACAGAAGGGGGGGAACCTTCAAAAACTCGTCCGCCTCACATCTCAGTCATCTTTCAAATGCATTCATCTGAAGAAAAATCCATCCTCAAGATGAACATTAATCCCACACTTTGCCACTAGGCGGAGCCCTCAAATTGTTATTCAGGTAATGACCAAGTTAGCTAACTGGTGGTGTGTAGTCAGCAGCTCACTGAGCCAGTTAGCTTGATTAGTTAGCAGTCACATGGTTTGCTGATCTCATTTACAAGCAGATAAATGTTGTGTTTGCACGTTGATCTGTTAATGTTACTAAAAGTAGTTGTGATTTTAGGTTTGTCGTCAGCACAAAGCTAATCAGCGCGTCTGACACCACAGCAGCTGCAGCAGCAGGTCCCAAGCTGTGCATCCTGAGCGTTCTGCTCTGACCGTGCACTGAAATCACTTCCTGACACCATGTTTCAGTCATTTTAATCAATCATGAAATGCTGCCGGTGTCTCGAGGCCGTCAGACAGGAGGCACTTTTTTAATGCTTTGTTTCATTGAATCATATCTTATTGTAGGTATTATTAGCTGTATCAGCGTTTAATTGATATTACTCAGTATTTGTATCAAAGTCGGATTATTTTATTATTATTCATTCATTTATTCATTTTCAGCCACTTATCTGGGTCCAGGTTGCAGTGGCAGCAGAGCAAGCAGCTCCTCCCACGCTTCCCTATCCTCGGCCAAGTCCTGTAACTCTTCCCCAGGTATCCCGAGGTGTTCCCAAACCAGAAGGGAAAGATAATCTCTCCAGTGTGTCTGAGGCCAGTCAGATGTGCCTGAAAGACCTCCTTAGGGAAATGACCAGGGGGCATCCTCACCACATGCCTCACCACATCAGCTGGTTCCTTTTTGAGGTGAAGAGGTAGTGGCTCTACTCAGAGTCTCTCCTGGATAATCAAGGTGCTCACCTTGTCCAGGAGTGTAAGATACCTGATGGAGGAATCTCATTTCCACTGTTTGTATCTGCAGTCTTATTTTTCCAGTCATTACCCAAAGTTCATGACCATAGGTGAGGATAGGAGTGTAAATTGACTGTTAAATTGAGAACCTTGCCTTCTGGCTCAGCTCCTTCTTCACCACGACGTAAGATTTCAGATGCTGCCCCGATCTGTCTATTGATCTATTGATCTCCCACTCCAATTTACCCCCACGCATGAACAAGACCCAGAGATACTTAAACTCCTCCACTTGGGGCAGTAACTCTGCTAAAGTCTCTGGTTGTTGTTGGGCTGTCATGGTTAACACGAGTATGCAACATTGCATTGAAGTTAGAGACAGTACCTCTGGATTGGCAAACTGGGGTGATGGTCCCCATCTTTAACCCCCTACCGCCCGCCTCATTTTGGCTTGTCAGTATCTCACAAATAAAAAGTGAAATTTTCCATTGATGGGATGTACAGGCTTAGCAGGGGTTAAAAAAGGGGACCAGAGAGTGTGTTCCAATTACAGAGGAATCACACTACTCAGCCTTCCTGGGTAAGTCTATGCCAGGGTACTAGACAGGACACTTAAGGCACCTTGACACTTGCGCAAATTTGATCCCCGCACTGCTGTGCAGTTCGTCGTGCTAGTGCGTCCCGCTTTGTTCCACTGGACGCCACGCTTCGTCCTGATTGACACCATGCTTTGTCCCACTGGACGCCTTGCTTTGTCCCGCTAGATGCCATGCTATATAAAATAATAATTTTGTAGCCGATCACGCATTTGGTCTCAGAACTTGGATGATGAAACCACTCTCTCATCACCCACAGAAACACAGAGAAATTATCTACAGCTGCAGGTTGTCTCATGCGCGTTGTGCAGCGGATTTGTATATATACGAGGTCTATTAGAAAAGTATCCGACCTTATTATTTTTTTCAAAAACCATATGGATTTGAATCACGTGTGATTACATCAGACATGCTTGAACCCTTGTGGGCATGCGAGAGTTTTTTCACGCCTGTCGGTTACGTCATTCGCCTGTGGGCAGTCTTTGAGTGAGGAGTCGTCCACCCGCTCGTCGATTTTTTTCATTGTTTAGGAATGGCTCAGAGACTGTTGCTTTGTTTGATAAAAATTTTTTCAAAACTGTAAGGCACAACTGAGTGGACACCATTCAATAAATTCAGCTGGTTTTCGGTAAAAATTTTAACGGCTGATGAGAGATTTTGGTCTGGTAGTGTCGCTTTAAGGACGGTCCACGGCGCCTGACGGCGATCTGCGCTTCGAGGCGGCAGCGTCTCGCCGTTTCAAGTTGAAAACTTCCACATTTCAGGCTCTGTTGACGCAGTAAGTCGTCAGAGAACAGAGAACTTTCAGAAGAAGTCGGCATGAGGAGTTTATTCGGACATTCCATTGTTAACGGTCATTTTGTAATGAAAGAACGTGCGGGCAGAGTCGCATGTCGGGCTGGACCCGACCGCGGGGGGTCGCGGCAGGAAAAACACCTCCGTTGGAAATCTTAACGGGCAAGTTGGAACATGCCCAAGCTGTTAAACAATTTCTCAGTTACTCACTTGTTGAAAGCCATTAAAAGCCGCCTGAATTCTACAAATGGTTTTCAACACGGAGGTGTTTTTCCTGTCGCGGCGCACACAGATTTGCCGAGTCGTCACGGAAACGACTCGGCGAATTTGCGCGTACGTCTTTCATTAAAAAAATGTCCTTAAACAGTGGAATGTCCGCATAAATTCCTCATGCCGGCCTCTTCTGAATCTTCTCTGTTCTCTCACGATGTCCTGGGTGAATTAAGCCTTAAATTAGGATGATTTCAGCTCGAAACAGGCCGACGACAGCGCCTGGAAGCGCTGCAGGACGTCCCGCTCCGTGGGAAGTCCTTACACCGACAGAAACACCCCATAATCGCTCATCAGCCGTTAAACTTTTCACAGAAAACCAGCTTAATTTCTCGAATAGTGTCCACTCGGATATTCCTCACAGGTCCAGAAAAAATTTTGATAAAGCAACGCGCGCCGTCTCGAGCAGCGTGTGAAACAAAGGAATTCAGCCGAGAGGGCGGGACCACATCTCACTCAAGGCCTGCCCACAGGGAAATGACGTCACCGACACGCGTGAAAAAACTCACGCGCACGAGGGTTCAAGCATGATTGGTGTAATCGCATGTCATTCAAATCCATATAGTTAAAAAAAAAAATAAAAGGGTTGGTTTATTATCTAAGAGACCTCGTGTATATATATATATATATATATATATATGAATGGATTGGTAAAACAGTTTCATTTCATTCCTTCTTGTGAGTTAGATAATGTGTCTGTAAAGTTATGTTTATTATAGATGTAACATCTCGTCATAATCTAATTTCAGGTTCAGATGCCCTGTATTAACGCATTGACTGTTGTGAAAGTGTAGGAACACGGACCCACAACAGGGGGCGTTAAATGAACCGGCAATGGATAAGCCAAACAGTAACAATTTAATGTTGTGAAGTGCACAACGGAATACAGACAAATACAGTTTTTGGTACTACAGACAATTATATGTTGAGTGACGTGTGGGCAGGCTTAAGGATAGGAGATGTCCGTCCAGAACCGAGCTGGATCCCACACGGCCCTCACCGCCAACGGATCTGAAGAACACCGGAGCCACCAAGTCCTGGATCCCCAGGTGGCCACCGTCTCCAGCTGTCAGACCTGGTACTGCTGGCAGAGAACAGAAACAGAGTTGATGAGTGTGAGTTCTCACACTCAGTAATCCCACAGTCTGTGTTCTTTTGGGAGGGAGCACCTCCACCTCCAATCACACACTCGTGCAGCTCCTGTCTAACCACTTATCTGGTTGGAGGGTGAAGCGAAGCCGTCGCTGGTCACACCTAACGCCAATCCCTCAGATAAGGAAAACCACAGGAAAACGGCTGCAAAAAGAGTTCAGACTGTTTGTCAGCGTTTAGTTCAGCAGAGAAATTACCTCTTATGGTAGCTGATTTCTCGGCGAGGAGTTGCAGTCCGGCCTTTATGGTGATGGTGATGAGTTGTATGAGTGACAGCTGGTGCTGATGATGAGTGACAGCTGTCACTCCCAGTGGCTCCGACGCCCTCTCGTACTTGAAGCCCGCACTCCAAGCAGGGCGCCATCTGGTGGTGGTGGGCCAGCAGTACCTCCTCTTCAGCGGCCTACGCAACAGGACCCCCCCCTCAACCAGGCTTGTCCGGGTGCCGGGTGTAGAAGTCGGCCAGGAGGGCCGGGTCCAGGATGAAGCTCCTCTTCACCCAGGAGCGTTCTTCGGGTCCGTATCCTTCCCAGTCCACCAAATACTGGAACCCCCGGCCCTTCCGACGGACGTCCAGGAGCCGGCGCACACTCCAAGCCGGCTCCCCATCAATGATCCGGGCAGGCGGCGGCGCCGGCACAGGGGCACAGAGTGGAGAGGTGTGGCAGGGTTTGAGTCGTGACACGTGAAAGACCGGATGTATCCGCAGTGAAGCTGGCAGCTTTAGCTTCACTGTGGCTGGACTGAGGACTTTTAGGATGGTGAAGGGTCCTATGTATCTGTCCTTCAGTTTTTGGGATTCCACTTGTAGGGGGATGTCCTTTGTAGATAGCCAAACCGCCTGCCCGGGCTGATATGTAGGGGCCGGGGCACGCCTGCGGTCTGCATGGGCCTTAGCCCTCGTCCGGGCTTTGAGCAGGGCAGAGCCGGCGGTACGCCACACCCGACGGCACCTCCTCAGATGGGCCTGGACCGAGGGCACCCCGACCTCTCCCTCCACAAGTGGAAACAATGGGAGCTGGTACCCCAAACATACCTCGAATGGTGAGAGGCCGGTGGCAGATGAGACATTTGGCTATTATGAGCGTACTCGATCCAGGCCAGATGGTCACTCCAGGCCGTCGGGTGCACGGAGGTCACGCAGCAGAGGGCCTGCTCCAATTCCTGGTTCGCCCGCTCTGCCTGTCCGTTCATCTGGGGGTGGTACCCGGACGAGAGACTTACGGTGGCCCCCAGTTCCCTGCAGAAATTCCTCCAGACCTGGGAGGAGAACTGAGGACCACGATCTGAGACAATGTCCGATGGAATCCCATGCAGACGCACGACATGGTGGACCAGGAGGTCTGCAGTCTCCTGGGCCGTCGGGAGCTTCGGGAGGGCCACGAAGTGGGCCGTCTTGGAGAACCGGTCCACTATCATGAGGATGGTAGTCATGCCCTGGGACGGCGGGAGGCCCGTGACGAAGTCCAGGCCAATGTGAGACCAGGGGCGATGAGGCACGAACAGATGCTGGAGGAGGCCTTGGATCTTGTGGTGGTCCGCCTTGCCCCTGGTGCAGGTGGTGCAGGCCTGGACATGTCACGGCCTCCCGGACTGTCTTCTCCACGTCCCAGGTAAGGGTGGCCATGACAGTGGACTTGTGGATGATGGTTTCAGTCGGATCTGACAGCTCGGTCCTGACTTCCTCCTCGTGCACCCGGGACAGGGCGTCAGACCGTTGGTTCTTCGTCCCGGGGCGGTATGTGATCCGAAAGTCAAAACGCCCGAAGAACAATGACCAGCGGGCTTGCCTGGGGTTCAGACGCTTGGCGGTCCGCAGGTACTCCAGGTTCCGATGGTCCGTGAAAACCGTGAACGGTACCGAAGCTCCCTCCAACAAGTGTCTCCACTCCTCTATAGCCTCCCTCACCGCAAGAAGTTCCCGATTGCCGACGTCATAATTCCTTTCAGCCGGGGTCAACCTGCGGGAGAAATAGGCACAAGGGTGGAGAACCTTGTCGGACTCCCCGCTCTGGGATAGCACAGCTCCTATCCCTGAGTCAGAGGCGTCCACTTCAACCATAAACTGGCGATTTGGTTCGGGCTGCACCAGGACTGGCGCAGTCGAGAACCGGCGTTTCAACTCCCTAAATGCGGCTTCGCACCGATCCGACCAGGTGAAGAGGACTTTAGTGGAGGTCACGGCTGTCAGGGGGCTAACTACCTGACTGTAGCCCTTGATGAACCTCCGGTAGAAATTTGCAAAACCGAGGAACTGTTGCAGCTTCCTACGGTTTGTTGGTTGGGGCCAATCTCTCACCACCGCAACCTTGGCCGGGGCGACGGAGTTGGAGGAGATTATGAACCCCAGGAAGGACAAAGAAGTACGGTGGAACTCGCACTTCTCACCCTTCATAAACAGCCGGTTCTCCAACAACCACTGCAGGACCTGACGTACATGCGTAACATGAGTCTCAGGATCCGGGGAAAAGATGAGTATATCGTCTAGATACACGAAGACAAACCGATGCAGGAAGTCCCGCAAGACGTCATTTACCAAAGCTTGGAACGTCGCGGGGGCGTTAGTGAGGCCGAACGGCATGACCAGGTACTCAAAGTGACCTAACGGGGTGTTAAATGCTGTTTTACATTCATCTCCCTTCCGGATCTGGACCAGGTGGTACGCATTTCTAAGATCCAGCTTTGTGAAAATTTGGCTCCATGCAGGAGCGTGAACACTGAATCTAACAGGGGCTGAGGGTATCAGTTGCGAACCGTGATCTCATTCAGCCCCCTGTAATCAATGCATGGACGGAGTCCACCGTCTTTCTTGCCCACAAAAAAGAAACCTGCACCCATCGGGGAGGTGGAGTTCCGGATCAGCCCGGCAGATAATGAGTCCCGGATGTAGGTCTCCATTGTTTCTCGCTCAGGACGTGAGAGGTTGTACAGCCTGCTGGACGGGTACTCAACGCCCGGGATCAAATCAATGGCACAGTCGTACGGATGGTGCGGGGGAAGGGTGAGCGCCAGATCTTTGCTGAAAATGTCAGCAAGATCGTGGTACTCACTTGGCACCGCCGTCAGATTGGGAGGGACTTTAACCTCCTCACTAGCAGTCACACCAGGCGGAACCGAGGATCCGAGACATTTCTGGTGGCAGGTTTCGCTTCACTGAGCCACAACCCCAGACGGCTAATCAATCCGGGGATTGTGTTTTATCATCCAAGGATAACCCAAAATCACACAGGAGGTAGAAGGTGTTACATAAAACACAATCTCCTCCCTGTGATTTCCAGACACCACCAATGTCACTGGCTGTGTCTGGTGTGTGAGTAATGGAAGAAGGGTGCCATCTAGTGCCCGTACCTGCAAAGGTGAAGGTAGAGCCACTAGAGGGAGCCCGACTTCCCTTGCCCATGTGCTGTCCAGCAGATTCCCCTCCGACCCCGTGTCCACCAGTGCTGGGGCGTGAAGGGTTAGATCCCCACTCAGGATCGTGACTGGGATGCTTGCAGATTTTTGGGGTCTCCCCGCATGGGTATTGTGACCTACCCTTAGCCCAGTCTCTAAGGACAAGTGCTGCTGTATTGACCGTTTGGGGCAGTTTTTCTGCGGGTGCTCGGTTGAGCTGCAGTGAAAACACTCCCCATGGAACAGCGTCCTTTGTCTCTGATCTGATCGCCTTTTGGCCCTGCTCGTTTCCATAGCAATGTCAGCAGGGGGAGCTGTCGTCACGTGGAGTTCCCTGGCTGTGGAGCGTGGTGAAGACGGCTCCCTTTCGGACCCGGGAGGAAGAGGGATGGCTTGTGCCTGACCACGCCCTTCGTCTCACTCCCGTCAGTGTTCTGTTAATCGGTTGTCTAACCGTATAACTAGGTCGATAAGCCCGTCTAAATTCCGCGGCTCGTCCTTCGCCACCAGGTGCTCCTTAAGGACCAGAGACAGTCCGTTTACAAAGGCGGCGCGGAGCGCAACAGCATTCCAGCCGGCTCGCGCTGCCGTGATGCGGAAGTCGACTGCATACTTTGCTGCGCTCTGACACCCCTGTCTTATCGACAGCAGCACGCTTGAAGCGGTCTCGTCTCTATGAGGGTGGTCGAACACCTGTCTGAACTCCCGCACAAACCCAGCATATGTCGTTAGGAGCCGTGAATTCTGCTCCCAGAGCGCCGTAGCCCAGGCGCGTGCCTCTCCTCGAAGCAAATTTATAACGTAAGCCACCCTGCTAGTGTCTGACGCGTACATGACGGGACGCTGTGAAAAGACGAGCGAGCACTGCATCAAGAAGTCCGCGCACGTCTCAACACAAGCTCCGTACGGCTCCGGACTGTTTGTCAGCGTTTAGTTCAGCGTTTAGTTCAGCAGAGAAATTACCTCTTATGGTAGCTGATTTCTCAGCGAGGAGGTGGAGTTGCAGTCCGGCCTTTATGGTGATGGTGATGAGTTGTATGAGTGACAGCTGGTGCTGATGATGAGTGACAGCTGTCACTCCCAGTGGCTCCGACGCCCTCTCGTGCTTGAAGCCCGCACTCCAAGCAGGGCACCATCTGGTGGTGGTGGGCCAGCAGTACCTCCTATTCAGCGTCCCACACAACATTGACACTGTTTTCGAATAGGATGTGCAATGTTCATGATTAGATTGCAACTACTTCATGTAAGTGGCACAAAATTTATGCGTGCCAGAAACACATTTTGAACATTTCAAAATTTCTTTGCACACTGGCACGCAGCCGTGCACAGTTTAAAAGAGATTACGGCGAGTTTGCTTATTGACACGCCAGATTGTGTGCCAGTGTGGGGATCAGATTTGTACAAGTGTCAAGGTGCCTTTAGAACGTTAGTCGAACCTCATATTCAGGAGGAACAATGCAGGTTCTGTCCTGAATGTGTAACAGTGGACCAGCTCTTTACCCACGCAATGATATTGGAGGGTCTTGGGAGTTTGACCAACCAGTCTACATGTGTTTTGTGGACTTGGAAAAGGTGTATGACCTGGTCCTTCTGCGTATCCTGTAGGGGGTGCTGCGGGAATATGGGGTATCAGATTTGCTGCAATGTGAGATCCGGTCTCTATATGATGAAAGTAAGAGCTGTGTCCACATTCTCAGCATTACATCAGGCCCATTTCCGGTGGGAGTTGGACTCCCCGGGGCTGCCCCTTGTCACCAATCCTGTTTGTGATGTTCATGGACAGGATTTCAAGGTGCAGTCAGGACTGGAAGGTGTCCAGTTTGGTGACGTCACAGTTGCATTTCTGCTTTTTTGCAGATGATGTAGTTCTGTTGGCTTCATCACGGGTTGACCTCCAATGTGCAGTGAGCAGGTTTGAGGCCGAGTGTAAAGCGGCTGGGCTCTGAGACCATGGTCCTCTGTCGGAAAACTCTGGGTTGACCCCTCTGGGTCAGGGGAGAGTTGCTGCCCCAAGTGGAGGAGTTTTTCTTCTTTTTATTATTGTTATTGTATTTTGACATAAATAAATAGTGGGGGGATGAAAGAAGGCCCCCCTTCCACAGCCTCTGTTCAGTGCTGTGAGTTAAGAACAAAATAAAACATGTAAAATGTGGAAAACTCCTTTAAGAATCTCCTGCATTTATACATGGATCAAATAAACATAGCGGGGGGGGGGGTCTGCCTGAAGACACAAAAACCAGTTCTGCTGCTCCTCAAAGACACACACGGCTAATAGGAAAAATGTGTGGATGTAAAGGTGTAATTACAAGGGAGGAGAGTTTTCAATGTGCACGACAGAAGGAGACGAAGAAAAGAACTATCAGCTAAAGATGAGACAAATTTAAAAGGAGACGAGACACAAAGCAGTGGAAGCAAAGAAAGAAGGAAAAGAAACAAGGTGGGACCAAAAGAAGGGAATGAAACAAGGCTGTAAACAAAGTTAACGAGAAGAGCAAAGAACAGGAGGAGTGAATAATTAGGACAGAGAGGTTTAAGGGTAAGGAAAGGAGAAATAAAGAGAAGGACATCTGAGAAGGAGACCAGAATATGCAGGGAAAATATGTAGAGAAGGAAAGGAATCAAGGAGGGGGTTAACAGCAGGAAAAGAAAATTGAAAATGAGGAAATGAGAGAAGAGGAGAAGGATGGAATGCAAGGAGAGAATGAGGAATAGAAAGGAAGCAAAGTAGGAACTGAAGGGGAGAAACAACAGGAAACATAAAATGAGGAGGAGATAAAGAGGGTAAGAGGAGGTAAGAAAGGAAAGGAAAGAGGAAAAGAAATAAAATGAGGTTGAAGATTAGGAAAAGAGGGAATAGCTGGATGAGAAGCAGAGAAAGGAGATGAATGGAGATCAAAACTGAGAAAAGGAAACAAGAAAATAAGAAGCACGGGAAGGATATAACAGGTGTGAAATAAAGGAACGAAGACCAAAGGAATCAAGGAGACAATGAGAAGCAGGGGAATGTCTGTGACAAAGAAAAGAGAAAAGAGAAATGAAAGAAAAGGAGAGCGTAGGAAGCAGACAAACAATGAATTAAGGAGACAATGGGAGAGCAAAAAATGAGAGGACACGAAGACCAAGGAGGTTAAAGGAAAGGAAGTGAGAAAGGAAAGGAGAAGTTGAGAATGTAATGAAGGCTTTAAGATAAGCAGAGAGGAAACATGGAGAGGAAAGAGTCAATATAAGAATAGTGGAGAGGAAAGGAAGCACAGCAGGAAGATTCTAAGAAAGGAGGCAAGGAGGGGAAAAAGAGAAGTAAGAAAGGAAAGGAGAAGATCATGTAAAGGAGACAAGTATAAGAGAAGCAGAGAGGAGGTAAGGATAGGAAGGAGTCAATGTAAGAATAATAGAAAGGAAAGGAAGCACAGCAGGAAGATTCTGAGAAAGGAGGCGAGGAGGGAAAACAGAGAGAAGTGAGAAAGGAAAGGAGGCAAGTTGAAGAGAACCGGAGGACACAAGAAAGGAAATGAGTCAAAACGAGTATGAACCAGAACTGCAAATGAAGGAAGGAAAGGTGGAGAGGAAAAGACACTTAGTAGGAAAGAGACAAAAGCAGATGAAAAGCAGATGGAGGATGAAGTTTGTGGTCGTGTTGTCTGTGCAGGGATCGAACACATCCGAGGATTCAGGGTTTATTTGGAGGACAAGAATCCAGATGTCAAACAGTGTCAACATCTCCTGCTCAAAGAACCTCGACAGCTCAACTTCTCCTACAGGAACACGGTGAGAACCAAACCTCGGCCCTCCTGCACACATTCCCACCAAACCCGGCTGCCAGATCTGCAGTTTTCCTACAGAATTTTCTCCACATTTCAGATGTTGTTACGTGTAGAAATGTTTATTTTCTGATCTACTTGTTTGGCGCAACGTCGGTACTGGTGGACTTGTAAACTGGGTCCACACTTTACTTCACTGATGCACACGCACTAATTTTTTTTTATTATTATTAATTTTGTCACAGAAGCTGAGCAGTCAGCCGTTCACAGGCTTGACCTTTGACACCGACTACATGCTGCGCGTGGTTCCTTTCCCGTCCCTGATGAACGAGAGCTTCTTCGCGCCGTCATTTCTCCGGACCAACTGTGAGTCCATCATCACAGGATCAGTCAGCTGTTTGATTGACAGGTTTGGAGAGTGGTTAGAGTCCAGACTAATCCTCGCCCTTCTGTCTTCCAGCCTGTGAGGTTCTGCTGGGGTCCGGCAGCCTGGTGTGTAAGCCTTGTAAGTTCCTTCGTGACATCATCATAACCATATAAGCACGTGGTTAGTCCAGTGGCGGTGACGTTGCCATTCTTGTTTGTACAGTCTGGCGGCCGAGGAGCCTGAACGTGTCTCAGCTGGGTTCAAACCTCCATATTGCGTTCGATCAGGCTCCGCCCTCCTTTGGCTTCAGCCTCTACTACCTCTACTACAAACTGCGACAGGACTCTGCCTTCAGACTGCAGCGCTGCAAACCAGTAAGACAGAGACACGCTGCACGTGCCTCATCGCCATCATTCAGATTTATCGCAGTGTTTGAGTGATTTACTGCTGCCGTGTGCAGACACGATACACTCTGTTTGAAGAGAAAACATGCCATCATGTTAGATTCTATATTTATTAGATTATAGCAGCTTCACAACACGGCGCATAGTTCAACTGCACAATCAAACTGTGATTTCAAAATAAAAGTCCTCCAATTTGTTCTTTTCCACAGAATGAGTTTGTGGGGAAAAAAGTGATAACGTCTTCTGGCTGGGAATTTTTTAATAGACCCAAATTAGACAGACTATGCCAAGACTAGACCCAGACTACTTGAAGGACTAGACCCAGACTACACCAAGATTAGACAGACTAGACCAAGACGACATGAAAGAGTAGATCCAGGCTATACCGACTAGGCCAAGACTAGACCAAGACTAGATCCAGATTAGACTAAGCCTAGACTCAGAGTAGATCAAGACTAGAACCAGTATAGATCAAGGTTGGACCAAGACTAGACCAAGGCTAGAACCAGATGAGACCAAGACTAGACCTAGATTAGACCAAGACTAGACCCAGACTAGACCAAGACTAGACCCAGACTTGACCAAGATTGGACCCACACAAGACCAAGACTAGTACCAGACAAGACTCAGACTACACCAACACTAGAACTAGATGAGGCCAAGTCTAGACCAAGATTAAACATGGACTAGACCAAGGTTAGTCTTAAGTGTTGTTTGAAGCCAGTCTATGGTTTGATTGGTTGGCTGGAACAAAGACATAGGAGAGGTAGGAATGAGAGCCCAACAGATCATATATGAGCCTGGGGGGCTGATATGAGACTTTCAGGAACATAATAGTTTCAGCATTATTTTTGCTGATATGAAAGCTTTTACTGAATAAACAATGCAGAAAAACACTTTGGCTGTTGGAAATGGTTTCCTTACATAGTTTGTCCAACAGAGGGGGCTTTGACATCTTTTACAATGGTGTCAAGCACGGCTGGGACCCCATCTCCCTTTGGTCGAACACACACGCACACATGGGCACGCGTGCACACACACCACAATACTACTACTTCTTTCAGCTGCTCCCATTAGGGGCCGCCATAGTAGAACAGTTGTTTCCACCCTGTCCTCTGTATCTTCCTCTGTCACACCAACCACCTGCATGTGGTCCCTCAGCACTAGGCTTGAGCCAGATACACGTCTGAAACGACTATCCGGTATGGATAAAGCATTTTTGATGAGCACGAGCATGATACGAGTAAAACTCATCAATATCTGTGCTCGTGCTGAAGGAAAATCCTGATTGGCTAACTGACTGTCTTCACACTCTGTGATTGGGCAGTCAGTCACACACAGCGCCCGCCCCTCCCTACACAGATACATCTCTGCACCCTCTCGCGCACGCACACACACACACACACACACACACACACACACACACACACACACACACACACACACACACACACACACACACACACACACACACACACACAAACGGATCTCTTTCTCTGTGCTTGGCTTGATTCTACCTCACGTTCTCTCAGTACTCCTTAAGTTTTCTTCAGTTAGCCTCTATTTGGGTTTGTATGGTATTTAAAGTTACTTGGTGAACTTGTTTTGTATCATACGTGGTGCATTTGACAAGACAGAGCTGAAAACGCCTTGTCGCATCAGTCATTTTTAACCGTTTGTTTGCTCTTTGTTTTGTTGGTGATATAAAGTCAGTTGGAAAATTTTGCTTATACTGAACGCGGTGCTTTTGAGAAGAATACAGTGAACAAGGCTGCCATATTATTTCCCTGTTTGCCATCACTGGATGTTTGCATGAATCACCAAGTTCACACAGATTATTAAAAAATAAACAGTCTTAGAACAACCTCTCTCTCTCCCTCTCACTCAGTCACACACACATTCACACAGACACACACGCACAGACACCTTAATCAAAATGCCAAGAACGTTACGTAGTAAAAATAAATAAATAATTGAAAAAAAATCACAGTTTGATCATAAAATAAACAAAGAAAGTTGTGTTGAGTATGAGAACTCTTGTTCATGCGTACTTGGTAGTTGATAATTTCCTACTACATTGAATGTCAATTCTGTTCTGTTATTCATTTACACACTTAGGAATATTCATGTTCTGAGTTTATAAAAACTTGTTCTGTAAAATAGTTACTTTACTACTGTGATCAAAAACATTGAATCTCAATTCTGAGGCTGTTCTGTAAGTATTCATTCATACACTTAAGAATATTCATGTTCTGAGTTCATAAAAAACTTGTTCTGTAAATAGTTCTCTTACTTTTGTGATCAAAATCATTGATTTGAATCTCAGTTTTGAGGCTGTTCTGTAAATAGTTTTCAAATAAACAGTAAATATAGCAACTTCTGATCAATCCATATCAATTTCAGGCTTACTTTTGTGATCAAAATCATTGATTTGAATCTCAGTTTTGAGGCTGTTCTGTAAATAGTTTTCAAATAAACAGTAAATATAGCAACTTCTGATCAATCCATATCAATTTCAGGCTTAAAATGATGTACCGATTTAAGCCCCACTCATTTCTGGTTAAACTATACCCACTTCCCGTTTAGACCCTGCCCATCCCAAGTACAGATACAGATAATCTAGATGGTTGAATAGATACAGATACAGATAGTGGTGGACTCGCTCATCCCTACTCAGCACATCCATAAACCTCCTCTTTGTCCTCCCTCTTCTTCTCCTCCTGCCTGGTGGCTCCATCCTCAGCATCCTTCTCCCTATATACCCTGGATCCCTCCTCTGCACATGTCCAAACCATCTCAGTCTCGCCTCTCTGACTTTGTCTCCAAACTGTCCCACCTGAGCTGTCCCTCTGATGTGTTCATTCCTAATCCTGTCCGTTCTCGTCACTCCAAAGAGAATCACAACATCTCCGCCTCCTGTCTTTTTGTTAGTGTCACCATCTCTAAGCCGTGTAACGTAGCTGGTCTCACTACTGTCTTGTAAACTTTCCTCTTCACTCTTGCTGATATTCTTCACTCACAAATCACTCCTGCCACCTTTCTCCACCCACTCCACCCTGCCTGCACCCTGTTCTTCAGCTGAGTGTGGTAGAGCCCACACTGCCCATTACTTTGGACAGTTGACCCCAAATATTTAAACTTATCTAATACTACTCTACGCCACTTCTACTCCTTGTAACTGCGCTATTCCACTGGGCTCCCTCTCATTCACACACATGTACTCAGTCTTGCTTCTACTGACTTTCATTCCCCTTCTCTCCAAAGCATATCTCCACCTATCCAGGCTGGACTCAACCTACTCTCACTACAGATCACAATGTCATCTGCAAACAACATAGTCCATGGAGACTCCTGTCTGATCTCATCAATCAACCTGTCCATCACCATTGCAAACAAGAAAGGACTCAACTGATTCTTGGTGTAATCCCAACTCCACCTTGAATGAGTCTGTCATTCTGACTGCGCATCTCACCGCTGTCACACTATCCTTGTACATGTCCTGCACTACCCTCACATACTTCTCTGCCACTCCAGACTTCCTCATACAATATCACAGCTCTTCTCTTGGCACCCTATCATAAACCTTCTCTAAATCCACAAACACACAGTGTGACTCCTTCTGACCTTCTCTATACTTCTCAAACAAGATTTCTTGAATTACTTTGACAAGAAAATAGACAGCATTAGGTTAAACATATCCCAGCATGCCTTAATCCAGCCACTACATCCTGCTATTGAGGTGTCTGCCATTACTGAGGTATTACCGAGGTTTACAGAATGTGATAGTATCTCACTAGGCGTGCTGATGAAACTCGTAACGTCTACAAAAAGCACAACCTGCTTATTTGATCCTATACCAACAAAACTGTTTAAGGACCTCTGGCCCACTCTTGGGCCGACTGTGCTGGAAATGATTAATCTGACATTAGCCTCTGGATCTGTTCCTAAATGTTTCAAATCTGAAATGATTAAACCATTACTTAAGAAATGTAATCTCGACTCTAGTGTATTGAAAAACTATAGGCCGATATGAAAGCTATCATTTTGCTCTAAAATTCTGGAAAAGGTGGTGTCACGGCAACACGTGGACCACCTTACTGAGAATAATCTTTTTGAACCACTGCAGTCTGCTTTTAGAAAATATCATTGCACAGAGACGGCTCTCACTAAAGTGGTGAATGATCTTCTGTGTTGTGTGGGCCGCTGAAGAGGAGGTACTGCTGGCCCACCACCACAAGATGGCGCCCTGCTTGAAGTGCGGGCTTCAAGCACGAGAGGGCGTCGGCTTTGCTGGAGGTGACAGCTGTCATTAATCAACACAAGCTGTCACCCATCACCACCACTACAAAGACCGGACTGCAACTCCACCTCCTCGCCGAGAAATCAACTACCATTCAGGTAATTTCTCTGCTGACTAACACTGTGTGTGTAATAACTTGAACTTCTATTGCAGCCGTTTTTCCTGGAGTGTGTCCTTACCTGAGGGATTGGCGTTTGGTGTGACAGCGACGGCTTCGCCTCACACCCCAACCCAGATAAGTGGTTGACCAGGAGCTGCACGAGTGTGTGTGATTGGAGGTGGAGGTTTTCCCTCCTTTACTTAATACAGACTGTGGGATTACTGAGTGTGCGAACTCACACTCATCTGGACTGTCTCTGTTCTCTGCCAGCAGTACCGGGTCTGACTGCTGAAGACAGCGGCCACCTGGGGCGCAGGGCTTGGCGGCTCCGGTGTTCTTCAGCTCCGTTGGTGTTGGAAGCTGTGTGGGGATCCAGCTCTTCTCTCTCCAGGCGTCTTCTATCGTCGAGCCTGCCCACACGTCACCTGGTGTATGATTGACAGTCCACCATATTGTTATTGTCTGTACGTTGTTGTGCGATTCACAACATTAAATTGTTACTTTTTGGCTTATCCATTGTCCGTTCATTAACGCCCCCTGTTGTGGGTCCGTGTCACGACACTTTCACAACATTCTGCTTGCAATGGATTCAGACACCACTACTGTTCTGTTAGATCTTAGTGCTGCGTTTGATACCGTGGATCATCATATCATATCATATTCTACTCGATAGGCTAGATAATCATTTTGGGATTGCGGGGAGTGCGCTTGCATGGTTGATGTCATACTTGACCAGTTCTCACTGTGTTTTGTACAATAACACTACCTCTAAACTAAGTGACATGAAATTTGGGGTTCCACGGGGGTCCGTCTTAGGCCCCCTGATTTTCTCCCTTTATATAGCACCCCTTGGGCACATACTGCTGCGTTTTGGGGTTACCTTTCACTGCTATGCTGACGATACTCAGTTATACATGCCGATAACTGCTGGTAATCTCATAAACATAAAATCCTTAGAAGATTGCCTTGCATCAGTGAGAAGTTGGATGTCACGCAACTTCCTACTTTTAAACTCTGAAAAGACTGAAATGATGGTTCTTGGTCAAGTGAGACATCAACATCAATTTGACCAGTTAATGCTCAGCCTAGGCTCATGTGTCATATATCACACTGACATAGTGAGGAACCTTGGGTAATTTTTGATCCTACGTTGTCCTTTGACCTCCATATTAGAGATATTACGAGTACTACTTTCTTCCACCTGCAAAATATTGCAAAGATTCGTCCCATCCTGTCTGTGGCTGATGCTGAGACCCTGATTCATGCATTTGTCTCTTCCAGATTGGACTACTGCAATGTTCTATTTTCTGGTTTACTGCAGTCCAGCATTAGGGGTTTCCATTTCGTTTAAAATATTGCTGCCAGACTTTTGACATGAAGCAGAAAGTTTGACCACATTACACCTCTCACTAGACTTAAGACGCACTTATTTTTCCTTTCGTATGGCTAGCATACTGGCAAAGTATGTTGCTATGCTTTTTACCCTTTTAAATTCATTTTATTAGTAAAGACAGTGGGCCACGGCCTCAACTTTATCTAAAGTCTGGGTCTGTTAGTGAAGCTTAGGGCTAGTGGCCAGCGATCACCTTAGTATTTCTTCTTTTTTTCTTGTTGCTTAATGCTGACAAATTATACTATTTGTTGTCTTTCTGCCATCTGATTCTGTTTTTTCCTCTCTGTTTGAGGTGCGGCTCCATCCAGTGATTGGAGTGTCTTCTTCTGCAAGCCTCCCATCCTGTGCACCAGTATGGACTCAAAATTTCCTGTATATTCGTATTGTCAATTGTGTCGGTAGCACGGCCCAAGCAGAGGTTCACCCCTTTGATTCTGGTCTGCTTGAGGTTTCCTCCTCAAATCATCACAGGGAGTTTTTCCTTAGCACTTGCCTGTGTGCTTGCTCTAGTGGTTGGTAAGCAACATCTTTCAACCATAAACACATAATTCATTGATCCACATTGAGGGGAAACGGCCCGCCCATCTGGGGGCGGGGCTGGAGTACAGGGTGAAGTGAGGAGGCAGAGTGTGTGTGTGAGATCAGCTTGCAGGCTGATATAGAGATGAACTGTCGAGTGTAGGCATTTATGTAATACAACATCTAAAATTGAAGTTTGTTATCCTTCGTGCCAAAACCTGAGAAGGTGTGGGTTTTGAGCGAGATTCGGTGAAAAACCGCGGCAGTTTCTTCTTTTTTTATACTTATTTTTTATTGGAGTTTTTGCAGTAACAAAACAAACAAAACGTGGGTCACTGTTTACATTTAGTTTACATTTTGTGTGTATTCTAACCATTTTTTCCCAGCATTTTAAAAAGACATGTCCTTTAAGTCTAAGAGAAAAGGTCAGTTTCTCCATAATGTAGATTTCTTCTATAATGTGCAGCCAATGATTAAGACTTGGAGCGTCGGGTTTAATCCAGTTCCTTGTGATAGCTTTTTTTGATGCAACTGACAAAACTTTACAAAAGTACATGTCCTCTTTCTGAAAAACCTCTTCTGTTAGAAGGCCCAGGAGATAGATTTGGGGATCCCTGGGAATTGCATATGAGAAAATACTTTGTGTTGTTTCAAATACATTGTCCCAGAAAGGTTTTAATTTTGTACATGTCCAAAAAATGTGAGAGTGATTGGCATTCGAGTGACCACATTGTCTCCAACACGGCTGATCAAACCCTTGTACTTTAGCTGTAATTTGAGGAGTAATGAAGAAACGCATGAGGCACTTCCACCCAAATTCCCTCCACCTTTTGGAGCTTGTTGTGGTTTGTTGTGTATTGCACATCTTGAGCCAATCACCCTCTAACAGGACAATGCTGCGTTCTTCTTCCCATTTAGATTTTATATAAAATGTGTTATTACCTTTTTGTTTTTGCAACTCTCTGTAAAGTTTGGATACTGTTTTACTAGGTAAAAGTTTATAAGCATCTGTGAATACTTTCAAAAAAACATTATTTGTGCTGGGGTCATCAGATTTAATTTCAACATTATAAAAATGACGAACCTGCAGATATCTGAATAAGTCTGAATTATCCAAATTAAATTCTACTTTCAATTTTCCGAAAGATTTAAAAGTATTTCCCTCAATAAATGTACACAGAGCTGATAAACCTTTTTCTTTCCAAGTTGAGAATGTGGAATCCAACTTGCCTGGTTGAAACCGTGAAAAGAAGGAGGGCCAGACCAAAATGCCAACTGTCTTCAACTAATTATATTTTCTGATTATTCTATGCCATATAAAATGTTCTTTACAATACAGTTTTTGCTGTTTGGCTTGTTCATACTGTCTCCAAATAACGCCATTGGTGGTATAGGCTCTAAATCTATCTCAATTTGTTTCCATCCTGTTTCAAATTCAGGGGAACACCAACATGCTATATTTCTTAATTGGGCTGCAAAATAATATTCTTTCAGATTAAGAACAGCCAAGCCACCACTTTCTTTACATATTTGGAGTGTTTTAAATTTAACCCTTGGTCTGGCACCTGCCCATATAAAACGTGAAATTAGTTTGTTCCAAGTATTAAAATGTGAGTCTGGAATTATAATGGGCAGTGCCATAAAAAAATATAAAAATCTTGGTCAAATATTAAACTTCACTGTCTCTATTCTTGAACCAAAATCCAATGTAAGTGATGACCATCGACTAATGTCCTTCTGTATCGAGTCAACTATTTTATTAAAATTTAAGGAAAAGAGATGATCAAATTCCTGTGTGATGAACACACCTAAATGTTTTAACTGTTTTGTGTCCCATTTTAGTTTGTATTGTTGTCTTATTAAATTACTTGGTTGATAGTCGATGGTCAAGACTTGGGTCTTAGTAATATTTAAGTGATAACCTGACAAATGCCCAAACTCTTTTAGAATTGACATAAGTTTTGGAATTGTTTCATTAGGATTCTGTAGGTAAGTGATGATATCATTGGCAAACAGGGCTATTACATGGTTAGTGTTAGCTATTGTGATACCTTAAATTTCATCATTTTGTCGTATTGCCTGAGCCAGAGGCTCAATAAATAAAGCAAAGAGGGAGGGGCTGAGCCCACAACCCTGACGATTTCCCCTATACAATTGAAAACTAGATGTCAGATGACCATTAATTTTGATTCTAGCTATTGGATTGTTATAAAGCGTCTGTATACAAGTGATAAATTTACTGTTAAATCCAAGTCGTTCCAGTACTTTGTATAAAAATGGCCAGCTGACCCGATCGAAGGCCTTCTCTGCGTCTAGGCTTACTAAGGCCATGTTCAGTTTCTGTTTCTTTGCTTCCTCAATAATATGCAGTGTTCGTCTTATGCTATCATGTGTTTGTCGACCTTTTATGAATCCTGTCTGGTCTTCGTGTATAACCTCCAGTAAATAGTTCTCTAGTCTTTTGGACATAATATGGGTAAACAGTTTGTAGTCTACATTTAAAATTGAGATGGGGCGGTAGGATTCGCAATATTCTTTGTTTTTACCTTCTTTGGGTATGACAGATGTGATTGCCTCTCTCCAGGATGGGGATATTTCAGCTCTGTCTAATGTCCAATTAAATGATTTTAGCAATAAAGGTGCAAGATCTTGTTTAAATAATTTATACCACTCATTAGGGTATCCATCACTGCCAGGCATTTTAGAGTTTTTAAGATGGCCAATTGCAGTATCTAATTCTTTTCTAGTAATGGGAGCGGTTAGGACTTCATTTTGCGTTATTCCTAGTGAAGGCAAATCTAGTTGAGATAAGTAATGAGTGATATCACTGTCCATAACTGGGGAGGGGCTTCAATACAATTTTTCATAATATTTTTCAAAGATAGTATGGATTTGTTTTATGTCATGAGTCAATTTACCTGAGGAGGGGTCCCTGATTCCGAGGACTGCATGTTTTTGCTCTTGTGTCCGAAGACGTCTCCCTAATATTTTTATTGCTTTGGGGCCTGATTCATAGAAGGTTTGTTTACAAAATCTTAACCGTTTTTCTAATTCTTCCTGGACTAAATCATTTATTTGGTGTTTAGTGTGTTTTATTTTATCTAACAGTTTTTTGTCACTATTGTGTATTAATTCGAGTTCAAGATTTCTTAATTTTTTTCCAAATTGTCGTATGTTTCTCTTCTCACCTTCTTTAAATAGGATGTCCTCGAAATGAGTTTCCCCCTCAACACTGCTTTAACTGTATCCCACACCATAGTTGGGCTCACTTGACCATTGTCATTAACCTCTATACATTCTGCTATTTCCTTTTTTATTTCTTTTACTATGGCTTCTTTATTGAGTATCGCAATATTTAATCTCCACAGAGTAACCTTTGGTATGTTAGACAGTTGCAATGACAGATAGATAATGTGGTGGTCTGATATATCAGATGTGCCAATTGAGCACTCCTTCACTCTGTGTCTATCAACATTATTTAACAAAAAGAAATCAAGTCTTGAGTGCTCTTTATGTGTGAGAGAGTAATGAGTAAAAACCTTGTCTTTAGGGTTCAGGTCTCTCCAGATGTGGCATACCCCGGATTGTTTAATTAAGGCCCTCAGATCTTTGGATCTATATGTTTTTTGTCTTTTACAACTTGTTGTGTCTAGAGAAAAATTTTGAATTGTATTCTAATCTCCACCACAGATCAGTATTACATCACTGTTGGTGATAATTATATCAAAGAGCGATTTGAGAAATTTTCTATCACTGTCAGGTGGGACATAGACGTTAGCAAATGTGACCACCACATTATCCACCCTCCCCTTTACTATTATATACCTGCCCTCCTTGTCTGCAACTTTAGTGTCAGCTTCAAAATTTACAGAGTTAGAGATAAGAGTTACTACCCCCCTTTGTCTGGTATTTTTACAAGAACTATAAAATGCATTGGTATACCCAAAGCCTTTAAATTTTCCATGCTCAGTCATTGACGTGCGTTTCCTGTAAGAAAGCAACCTGTATTCTGTCTTTTTTAATTTTTGTGAGAATCCTTTTCCGTTTTACTGGACCACTTAGACCGTTTACATTCAAAGATGCTATTTGTATGTCATTTAACATTCAGAAGCTGTAAAACTCTGTAATGCACATTTAAAACAGTGACCCCAAGTAACAAATGAACAATAACACAATATGGAACCGGAAAAAACATATCAAAAAACTTGACTTCCAAAAAGAAGAGTCACCTCCTCTGTTCTGACCCTGTTGGGGGGTCCAAGGGAAAGCCTCTCAGATGGAGAGGGCCCAAAAAGGATAGCTGATGTGTCTATCTGAGTAAACACTTCTATCCTTTATGTCCAACTAAAAATAAGTAGTAAGGGTTGCCTTCTTTCCCACATTTGTGGTTTAGCTGAAAGAAGAAAACAAAGCCGATGATTCGCTGCCCTTTAATCAAGAGAATGCTCCGCGTCATTCTACTCGTCTGTTTCTCTCTGGAAGCTCCGCAGTTTGGTCTTAGCTCTTTGTGTCACTGCAAATCCGCCACTGTCCACTTGCTGCCATCCCAGAAGCTCCCGGAGCCGGGTCACTGCACAGATCACTTTGTCCTCTGGGACAGGCACCTCCACATCAAAGCCACGGCGCCGCAGCTCCTCGTAGACATGCTGCGCACTGCTGTAAGCGCGCGCGCCCGATTCCCAGTGTATCCTCATATTGGTGAATGGGGTTTGAAAGCGCACTGCTTTTTCTTTGAGTGTTTTCTTGATCACGCTGTATTCCTTGCGCTTGGCCACGATCGCTGGAGGATAGTCATGATCGAAGTAAATAGACTTGGAGCCCACATGAACTTTTTTCTTTTTCCACGCTTCTCTCAAGACCAGCTCCTTCGTTGAATATTCCAGGAAATTGACAATGACAGCTCTTGGAGGGGCGCCGGGTGGTGGTTTGCTTGCCAGGGAGCGGTGGGCGTGCTGGATCCTCAGGTCACAAGGTATTTGCAGGTGTTCTTTAAGAAAGCTCTCGATAAACTGCGGGATGGGCTTATTTTCCTCGATGCCCTCTGGAAAGTTAAAAATACAGACATTATTCCTGTGTAACCTTGATTCAATATCAGTAGCTTTAAGCTGAAGTTTTCTCTGCTGCTCCAAACATGTGCACAGTAGTTTGGTGGCTTCTTCTGCCCAGCTCTCCACTTGTGTTGTTCGTGATTCTGCTTCATCCATTCTGCGTGCCAGGCTTTTGACTTCGCTCACGGCGCTGTCCAGCTTACTGTTAAAGTCTTTGCCAAATCTGTCCAGCTTTTCATGTATTTCTTGACTTAGTTTGTCCAGGTTAAGTGCAGTGCCACCTTGAAGTTCCTCTCTCAGCTCTTTTATTGCTCTCAGTACCTCAGAGTCCGCGCCTGGTGTGGCGTTGTTGCTAGCTTTAGCTTGGTCCGAGTGGGAGCTAGCTTTAGCAGACTAAGTGTTCTTTTCTGGTTGAGATTTAGGCATTTTGGCTTTGTTTTCTAGTGAATATAATCCCTAGTAACAATCTTGCCCAGTTTAAGAATAAAAAAGTTCGATTTTGGGATTCAAGTTTAAAGCGGGAGAGAGGTTCCCGACACGTCTGTCTACTCCATTCTCTCCACCGGAAGTCCAACCGCGGCAGTTTCACTGAATCTGATGGGTGGTTCCTCCAACTCTGGACTCTCGTGGCCACATGTTGTGTGTGCCGCTGAAGAGGAGGTACTGCTGGCCCACTACCACCAGATGGCGCCCTGCTTGGAGTGCGGGCTTCAAGCACGAGAGGGCGTCGGAGCCGCTGGGAGTGACAGCTGTCACTTATCAGCACCAGCTGTCACTCGCTCAACTCATCACCATATAAGCCGGACTGCAACTCCACCTCCTCGCCGAGAAATCAGCTACCGCTCCAGGTAACCTTCTCTGCTGTGGTTTTCTGAGACTGAATATTGTTCTGTGTGCAGCCGTTTTCCTGTGGATACAGTCTGAAGCTGGATTGGCGGATAGTGTGAGCGCGACGTCTTCGCCTCTCACTCCTTCCAGGGAAGTGTCTGACAGGAGCTGCACGGGTGATTCTGTGTCTGGAGGTGGAGGTTCTCCCTCCCGGAGGAACTAAGCTTTACACGATTGCTGGGTGTGTATTCACACACCCACCATTAACTGTTTCTGTTTTCTGCCAGCAGTACCGGGTCTGACTGCTGAAGACAGTGGCCACCTGGGGCGCAGGGCTTGGCGGTGTTCTTCAGATCCGTTGGTGGTGGAAGCTGTGTGGGATCCGGCTCTTCTCTCGCCAGACGTCTTCTATCTTCGAGCCTGCCCACACGTCACCTTGTGTATAATTGACAATCCACATTATTGTTATTGTCTGTATTTCGTTGTGCGATTCACAACAATTAAATTGTTACTTTTGGCTTATCCATTGTCCGTTTATTAACGCCCCCTGTTGTGGGTCCGTGTCACGACACCTTCCCAACAGGATTTCTCGGCCAGCGTCATGGATCCCGAGGGGCGTCAACCATCGCTTGAACAGCCAATGGAAGAGCGAGGTGAACAGGCGTCAGCAGGAGGCGTGTTAGGTGAGCTGCAGCAAATCTTAACCGCTTTCACTGCTCGGTTGGACTTAGTCACCGAGCGGAATGTGATTCTCAATCGGAGGATGGAGGCTCTCACCGCCCGGGTGGAAGCGCAGGCTCAGTGCGCTGCTGCAGCACCTCCCCCTGCTGACCGGAGGCCTGAAACAGACATTCCGCTGGTCGTTCAACGAACCCCCCCACCTTCCCCTGAAGCATACATAAACCCTCCGGAGCCGTACGGAGGCTGTGTCGAGACGTGCGCGGACTTCTTAATGCAGTGCTCGCTCGTCTTTTCACAGCGTCCCGTCATGTACACGTCAGACGCTAGCCGGGTGGCTTATGTTATAAATTTGCTTCGAGGAGAGGCACACGCCTGGGCTACGGCGCTCTGGGAGCAGAATTCATGGCTCCTAACATCATTCGCTGGGTTTGTAAGGGAGTTCAGACAAGTGTTCGACCACACTCATAGAGGCGAGACCGCTTCAAGCGTGCTGCTGTCGATAAGACAGGGGTGTCAGAGCGCAGCTAAGTATGCAGTCGACTTCCGCATCGCAGCAGCGCGAGCCGGCTAGAATGCTGTTGCGCTCCGCGCCGCCTTTGTAAACGGACTGTCTCTGGTCCTTAAGGAGCACCTGGTGGCGAAGGACGAGCCACGGGATTTAGACGGGCTTATCGACCTGGTTATACGGTTGGACAACCGATTAACAGAACACCGACGGGAGCGAGACGAAGGGCATGGTCAGACACAAGCCGTCCCTCTTCCTCCCGAGTCCGAAAGGGAGCCGTCTTCCCCACGCTCCACAGCCATGGCACTCCACGTGACGACAGCTCCCCCTGCTGCCGTTGCTATGGAGACGAGCAGGGCCAAAAGGCGATCAGATCAGAGACATAGGAGGCTGGTCCGTGGGGAGTGTTTTCTCTGCAGTTCAACTGAGCACACGCAGAGAAACTGCCCCAAACGGTCAAAACAGCAGCACCCGTCCTTAGAGACTGGGCTAAGGGTGGGTCACAATACCCACACGGGGAAACCCCGTAAATCTGCACGAATCCCAGTCACGATCCTAAGTGAGGATTTAACCCTTCACGCCCCAGCACTAGTAGACACGGGGTCGGAAGGGAATCTGCTGGACAGCAGATGGGCAAAAGAAGTAGGGCTCCCTCTGGTGGCTCTGCCTTCACCTTTGAAGGTACGGGCACTAGATGGCACCCTTCTTCCATTAATCACACACCAGACACAGCCCGTGACATTGGTTGTCAATCAATCAATCAACTTTTTTTTTTATATAGCGCCAAATCACAACAAACAGTTGCCCCAAGGCGCTTTATATTGTAAGGCAAGGCCATACAATAATTATGAAAAACCCCAACGGTCAAAACGACCCCCTGTGAGCAAGCACTTGGCAACAGTGGGAAGGAAAAACTCCCTCTTAACAGGAAGAAACCTCCAGCAGAACCAGGCTCAGGGAGGGGCAGTCTTCTGCTGAGACTGGTTGGGGCTGAGGGAAAGAACCAGGAAAAAGACATGCTGTGGAGGGGGGCAGAGATCGATCACTAATGATTAAATGCGGAGTGATGCATACAGAGCAAAAAGAGAAAGAAACAGTGCATCATGGGAACCCCCCCACAGTCTACGTCTAAAGCAGCATAACCAAGGGATAGTCCAGGGTCACCCGATCCAGCCCTAACTATAAGCCTTGGCGAAAAGGAAAGTTTTAAGCCTAATCTTAAAAGTAGAGAGGGTATCTGTCTCCCTGATCTGAATTGGGAGCTGGTTCCACAGGAGAGGAGCCTGAAAGCTGAAGGCTCTGCCTCCCATTCTACTCTTACAAACCCTAGGAACTACAAGTAAGCCTGCAGTCTGAGAGCGAAGCGCTCTATTAGGGTGATATGGTACTACGAGGTCCCTAAGATAAGATGGGACCTGATTATTCAAAACCTTATAAGTAAGAAGAAGAATTTTAAATTCTATTCTAGAATTAACAGGAAGCCAATGAAGAGAGGCCAACACGGGTGAGATATGCTCTCTCCTGCTAGCTGCAGCATTTTGAATTAACTGAAGGCTTTTTAGGGAACTTTTAGGACAACCTGATAATAAAGAATTACAATAGTCCAGCCTAGAGGAAATAAATGCATGAATTAGTTTTTCAGCATCACTCTGAGACAAGACCTTTCTGATTTTAGAGATATTGCGTAAATGCAAAAAGGCAGTCCTACATATTTGTTTAATATGCGCTTTGAATGACATATCCTGATCAAAAATGACTCCAAGATTTCTCACAGTATTACTAGAGGTCAGGGTAATGCCATCCAGAGTAAAGATCTGGTTAGACACCATGCTTCTAAGATTTGTGGGGCCAAGTACAATAACTTCAGTTTTATCTGAGTTTAAAAGCAGGAAATTAGAGGTCATCCATGTCTTTATGTCTGTAAGACAATCCTGCAGTTTAGCTAATTGGTGTGTGTCCTCTGGCTTCATGGATAGATAAAGCTGGGTATCATCTGCGTAACAATGAAAATTTAAGCAATACCGTCTAATAATACTGCCTAAGGGAAGCATGTATAAAGTGAATAAAATTGGTCCTAGCACAGAACCTTGTGGAACTCCATAATTAACTTTAGTCTGTGAAGAAGATTCCCCATTTACATGAACAAACTGTAATCTATTAGACAAATATGATTCAAACCACCGCAGCGCAGTGTGTCTGGGAATCACAGGGAGGAGATCGTGTTTTGGGCTTGGCGGCTCCGGTGTTCTTCAGATCCGTTGGTGGTGGAAGCTGTGTGGGATCCGGCTCTTCTCTCGCCAGACGTCTTCTATCTTTGAGGCTGCCCACACGTCACCTTGTGTATAATTGACAATCCACATTATTGTTATTGTCTGTATTTCGTTGTGCGATTCACAACAATTAAATTGTTACTTTTGGCTTATCCATTGTCCGTTCATTAACGCCCCCTGTTGTGGGTCCGTGTCACGACACCTTCCCAACAGCCACAACTAAAAAGGTGAGCAGAAAGCCTTTTTCTTAAATTTCTGCCGGGCTCAGGCTCGTAAAATTGGAGTTCAGAGTTTGATGGAGGCAGTCTTGTGGTTCTGGCGTGTAAATTTAGGGAGTGATGTTGATCGGGTTTTCCTAGTAGCACCTTCACTGAACATGGAGTTTCTGTTACTGTTTTTTGATGGTGACGGTGCATGTCTATGTCACCAGCAGGTTGTGTTAAGATGTGATAATAAAGTTTGAGATAATGATAATGAGATGTTTGAGAATAAATGGTCCACGTGCTGTTTGGGCTGTTAACGGTGCATGTTAACGTTATTAGACCCCTGGGATTAAGAGAGGGATTTAGTGAATAAAATGGTCATCATACTGTTTGGGCTGATGCGGTGTACATGGCGTCATCAGACGGCCAGCGAGCCTTGGGCCTGGTAACGGAGCATGAGACATTATCAGGGGGCTCCCAGAAATACAGAGCAGGGTTCTAGCTGGGATAAAATTTTAGCGTAGTGGTAATGTTGAAGGAGCGAAACGAGCAAGTCGAGGGAGCATAGTGACCGAGGGGGGGATGGTGCAAAACCCCCCCACTTCCGTGATGCAGAGTTTTTGAAAACTTAAGCTAAAAATTGGCCATTCTAGGGGTACCCAAAGGAGAAAATTGTACTTTTTACACTATGTAGTCTTAATGGATAATTTTCCTATCTTTGCAACTTGGCAGTGTGTTACCTTCACAAAGGACCTTGTCAGAAGATATTTAAACTCAGACACTTAAAAAATGTTTAACCCTCTGGGGTCCGAGGGCATTTTTAATATTAGGTGATATAACGCCTTTTTATACTATATGTTTGTTTTATGTTTTGTATGTGATGGTGTCTATTTGGACGTTGGAGTCTGCAATAACGTTTGATGATGTTTGTCTTCATCTCAAAGCAATTTCTGTCCGCTATTACACAAAGCTCATTGTGTGTTTATTCTCTCGTGCTCTGAAAGCACTTTTCACACTACCAGGTTACACTCTGAGGAGTGCTCCCCCCCGCTCCATTGATATGGTAAACGGTGCTTTATGCCGCAGCGAGAGAGCTGGCCACAGATTGATCCAATAACATTCACAGCCAAGCTAGTGGAGCAATCCTGATACTCAGACACTTTTTGTTTGAGCACATGAGATTGTATGAGAGACCCTTCATCTGCTCCGTCTGCTCCCTTTAAGTGATCGCTGGGCGTAATGGCGCAGGGCGGATTTGGAGCAAACAGCCAGGGGACTATTCAAATGGGCCAACTAGTAACACATTATTCCTCAAAACAATCTTTGGAATATCACATGAGGTAAATCTGCCCTACGATTGGATTTTGGAAAACCATGTGATGGTGAAACAATTCCGATTGGACACTCACATTGCGCACGTCATCACACAGCTTCTATGGGAAGTACCAAGATGGCGGATGCTGGCTCGAAAGTCCGCGGAGTTAACTTTTCAGCAAAAAAAAAAAAAAAAAAAAAAATTATAAAGTTAAAAATTAAGAAGTCATTAAAAAGTTATCTATAATTTAGTAAAGCTTGGTCTCAGCTGTCGTATACGACGGCGTCGGCCCCAGAGGGTTAAGTGCCTTTTGAAAGTTTTGTTTCAAAAAATTAATACGACATACCTGCTCCATCAGGTGAAGGTTCCATCCACTTAAAGTCTTCCTTCCATTTTGGATCAATGCCCATTTTCCGTTTTTTGGGGTCAGTCTTCGCTTCAGCTGCATTGGCCTTTTGTTTACAAGGACCTGCTGCCTTGCCTTCGTCGGTCCCCTCACAGTCAGGCCTGCCGGTTTTCTCCAAATTCGGCCCGCTGGTTTTCTCCCGATCAGTCACGTCCATTTCCTCGCCGGCTTCCTCGCCATCAGGCCCGCTTGTTTTCTCCCGATATGGCCCGTCGTCGCGACCAGGCTCACCACCTTGGTCACCATCAGATTCATTCAGAGTGGGACTGTCCGATTTCCTCTGTGAAACTGGTCTGAAATACGATGCGATACTACATGTACCTTTCTTGTTGTTTCTACACTGTTTCGATGCTGGCATGATGCCAGGGATAATATTGACACAGATCACGCAGTAGCCAAGAAGATGGTGCATTACAAGAAGAAAATTGGCATGCACTGACCTGAGTAGCTGAAGCGTCGAGGAATAACCGACATTTACGCTGTATTGAAAATAAGCGTAACAGTCCAAAATGAAAGCGTAACGGGCCGTAATGGAAGTTTGCGCTAGCTAGAACCCTGCAGAGAGGTTTGGAGTAACAGAGGTATTGCAGTGGGCAGGGTGCACAAAGACAGAAGCGTTGACTCATTGGTTGTGTTGGGTTTGTGATTGTCTTTGATTCTAATCAGAAGCGTTGGTGCTTAAACTCAGACCGGCCTGTCAGTAGCTGAGAGTGTACTGGAGACAATACTAAAAGTTAGCAGTTAGCTGTAGCGTCCACTAAATTTTTTTAGTGCTTTATCGGTTTAGCGTTATAAAAGTTAACTTATCAGTTGGCTGATTAACGGTTATCGAAGCTAACTTTTTGGTTAGCTATGCCCACCACTGGCACTGATGATATTCATCATCACCCTTTCAATTTCCAACTTCACACTCATCACCCTGTCAGACACTCGCTTAACCTCCAACACACTCTTAACATGCTCTTCCTTTAAAATGACCCCAACACCATTTCTCTTCCTGTCGTCACCACGGTACAACAACTTGTACCCATCGCTGATGCTCCCGCTCTTACTTCCCTTCCGCTTGGTCTCTTGCACATACAGTGGGCCTCATGTATCAGTGTTGCGCACTTGTGGCGTAAATTTATGGCGTAAACTTGAAATACACCAAAGTTGCCGTGACATGTATCAAGCAGTGCGCACCTGCCCATTTCTGGCGTACGCCTGACGTGATCTTGATAAATGTGGCGGGTGGAAATGACCGTAATTATAATAAACACACCCATAAATATTCAGACTCCGCTTCAGACGGAGGGAGAGGAGGCAGAGCCTTCAGCTTTCAGGCTCCTCTCCTGTGGAACCAGTTCCCAATTCGGATCAGGGAGACAGACACCCTCTCTACTTTTAAGATTAGGCTTAAAACTTTCCTTTTTGCTAAAGCTTATAGTTAGGGCTGGATCAGGTGACCCTGAACGATCCCTTAGTTATGCTGCTATAGACTTAGACTGCTGGGGGGTTCCCATAATGCACTGAGTGTTTCTTTCTCTTTTTGCTCTGTATGCACCACTGTATTTAATCATTAGTGATTGATCTCTGCTCCCCTCCACAGCATGTCTTTTTCCTGGTTCTCTCCCTCAGCCCCAACCAGTCCCAGCAGAAGACTGCCCCACCCTGAGCCTGGTTCTGCTGGAGGTTTCTTCCTGTTAAAAGGGACTTTTTCCTTCCCACTGTTGCCAAGTGCTTGCTCACAGGGGGTCGTTTTGACCATTGGGGTTTTTACGTAATTATTGTATGGCTTTGCCTTACAATATAAAGCGCCTTGGGGCAACTGTTTGTTGTGATTTGGCGCTATATAAATAAAATTGATTGATTGATTGATTGATTCAGACACACCCTCGTTTAACGACATGGAAGCCAGGAAGACGGCAAAGAAAAAGAACTTCACCAATCACGACGCATGCCAATAGAGCACCGAAAGTGGCCGTCGTATTAATTGTTTTGTAGTATATAATCAATAAAGTGTTACAGTGGTCCCTCGTTTATCGCGCGAGTTAGTCGCTACTGCGACGTAGTCAGCGTTATTTTTTACAATTATTATAGACGTTTCAAAGCTGCAAAACCCCTGTAAACCCACATTATACACTTTCACAATCAGGCATGAACATTTTCTCACTTTTCTCTCGTGTGTAAACACTCTCAAAGTTCAAACCTTAGTAGGAAAATAAAACCAAACTGTTTTCAGGCCCAAACATTTGTTTGAGAAATAAAAATAGAACGTTTTCCTATAAATAATTATGATGGCATTTAGAACTAACGAATTTAATTATAACGATCAACGAACAAGGTTGGACATAAGAAATTATTAATAGTGACTGACCAGTATTCCACTGATCGGGCCTGCGTCCTGGCGCCGCGCCTTTTCCACTTGCACCTCGCAGCAGCAGGTGCTGTTTCCGTGTGAGAAACACAGTTATGAGTAGGCCTAGTTGTTGGCGCTCTTTCTTCGTCTGGGCGAGAGGATTCTTATAAACAGACACGCAGAACACAGAACACTGTAAAAAAAATTAATAGAATGCAAAATTGGACTAAATACTCCGCGGGACTGCAAGGCCGCGTTATAGCGAGGGACCACTGTATTCTCTTTTCACATGTCAATAATTCTTGACGTGGATATTTGCTCGCTCAATCAATAAGACACGCCTAATTTGTCCGATTTCTTTATTTTAAAATGTACCTCTTTATTTATTGTATTGTGACAAACGAATGGAGACGACAAAACCTGATTGCAGCACGGAAGAATTAAGGGAATGACATCAGTACAGTTGTAATTATCAATTTCATAGTATAAAATGATCACACCACATGAAGTTAAGCTCAGCGCTGCTCTGGCTCCAGGCTCGACATCTGGAGAAAAAGGCGAGCAGCGCTTTCCTTCCTGTCAGCGCTGTAGCCATGGGTCGTGCTCCATAACAATCCCGCAACAGTGGGATTTGTATTGATTATTATGTAGTATAATCAGGAAAGTGTTATTTATGTAACATATGCATTGATTTGTATAATGGCACTGTTTATCATGTTGATCATCTTCATTTCTATGTGGATTCTAGCGCTGGTTCATTTTGGTGTATAATTTACGCCACCTCTCAACCTGGTGTATATTTTCAGCGCACTGTACGCCAACGACCACATTGATAAATGCCAAGTAGCGCAGCCGTTTTGGCGTACACCCCATATACGCTCAAATATCTCCGTACGCAACGTTGATACATGAGGCCCAATATGTCTACCTTTCTCCTCTCATCATATCAGGCAGCTCTGTCTCGCATTACCAGTCAGACTGCCAACATTCAAAGTCCCGACTCTCATTTCCACCCTTCTAGTTTTCCTCTTCTCTGTTGTCTCTGAACACGTTCACCTCCTCTTTTTCTTTGCCCAGCAGGAGCCCAATTTCCATGGGCACCTGTTGGGCAACGGCACCGGTGGTGGTTGTTCTTGACCCGGGCCTCGATCCGGTATGGAAATTTGAATTGTACTCTACATGGTTGGGGTGGCTTGTTTTATGCCGGATGCCCTTCCTGATGCAGAACTTCTCATTTTTCCGGCCTTGGGACGGCACTCAGAGTGTACACCTCATGTGGCTGAGTTACACACACGCATGCATGCAGGCACGCACGCACACACACACATACACACACCTAAAAAAACCCCTTAATAACCAAGAATAAATAACAATAAAAAATATAATGTATAGTGAAGAATTATTGAAATCGTACATAAGTTAGTGTTTATCGATTCACAGTTCATGTTTAAACTAAAACATCAAGCCTCATACATATATATATATCGTTGTCATAAAAGTTTGACAATAAAATGTTCTTAATCACTGCCACTTTCTGTGGTTGGATTGACAGATATATCAGTATCAGAATTTTTTACTCCTTAATATCTGTATCAGTTAGGTTCTTGTAGCACTTTGTCGGTTGTCTGTTGTATAGCACTGCCCCCATGTGCAGGATGAGTTGCCGCTGACATCTTCAGGTTTTTTCCTTTGTCAATAATGTAGGTGGCGCTACAGCAATAGTGTTTACGGTAGTCCATGAAAAAGATGTTTTTCATTTCGCTGTAAATTTAATAAAAGTTTTCTTTGTGCAGGATGTAAACCAGCCCAGAACGACCTGCATCCTCCAGGATGTCACTCCGGGAACCTACGCTATAGAGGTACACAAACGCAGCACCCACGGGGGGCGCTCATGCTTGGCAGCAAAATCATGAGGCACCTCACATCATTAATAGTTATTTTCTCTTATGACAGCAGTTCTGTTGCTGGGCAACACCCAGTGTCAATCATCTGTCAGCAAATATGGAGATGCATTTACAGTTGTATGCAAAGGTTTGGACACCCCTGATAATTTTCATGGTTTTCCTTTATAAATCATTGGTTCTCTGGATCAGAAATTTCAATTAAATATATCATATAGCAGACAAACAGTGATATTTGAGAAGTGAAGTTTGTAGTATTTACAAAAGTGTGCAATAATTATTTAAATAAAATTGGGCAGGTACATAAATTTGGGCACCCTTTACATTTTATTGATTTGAATACATGTAGCACAAATTATTGGAACACAAAATTGGTTTGATAAGCTCATTGACCCTTGATCTCCTAACACAAGTGAATCCAATCATGAGAAAGGATATTTAAGGTGGCCATTTGCAAATGTTTCCCCTCTTTGCATCACTTCTAATGAGTGGCAACATGGGAGCCTCTAAACAACTCTCAAATGACCTGAAAACAAGATTGTTCAACATTATGGTTTAGGGGAAGGATACAAAAAGCTACAGTGAGGAAAATAAGTATTTGAACACCCTGCGATTTTGCAAGTTCTCCCAATTAGAAATCATGGAGGGGTCTGAAATTTTCATCTTAGGTGCATGTCCACTGTGAGAGACATAATCTAAAAAATAAAATGCGGAAATCACAATGTATGATTTTTTTAAATTATTTATTTTTATGTTACTGCTGCAAATAAGTATTTCAACACCTGTGAAAATCAATGTTAATATTTAGTACAGTAGCCTTTGTTTGCAATTACAGAGGTCAAATGTTTCCTGTAGTTTTTCACCAGGTTTGCACACACTGCAGCAGGGATTTTGGTCCACTCCTCCATACAGATCTTCTCCAAATCTTTCAGGTTTGGAGTTTCAGCTCCCTCCAAAGATTTTCAATCAATCAATTTTCAATCAATTTTATTTATATAGCGCCAAATCACAACAGTTGCCCCAAGGCGCTTTATACTGTAAGGCAAGGCCATACAATAATTACGTAAAAACCCCAACGGTCAAAACGACCCCCTGTGAGCAAGCACTTGGCGACAGTGGGAAGGAAAAACTCCCTTTTAACAGGAAGAAACCTCCAGCAGAACCAGGCTCAGGGAGGGGCAGTCTTCTGCTGGGACTGGTTGGCGCTGAGGGAGAGAACCAGGAAAAAGACATGCTGTGGAGGGGAGCAGAGATCAATCACTAATGATTAAATGCAGAGTGGTGCATACAGAGCAAAAAGAGAAAGAAACACTCAGTGCATCATGGGAACCCCCCAGCAGTCTAAGTCTATAGCAGCATAACTAAGGGATGGTTCAGGGTCACCTGATCCACCCCTAACTATAAGCTTTAGCAAAAAGGAAAGTTTTAAGCCTAATCTTAAAATTAGAGAGGGTGTCTGTCTCCCTGATCCGAATTGGGAGCTGGTTCCACAGGAGAAGAGCCTGAAAGCTGAAGGCTCTGCCTCCCATTCTACTCTTACAAACCCTAGGAACTACAAGTAAGCCTGCAGTCTGAGAGCGAAGCGCTCTATTGGGGTGATATGGTACTATGAGGTCCCTAAGATAAGATGGGACCTGATTATTCAAAACCTTATAAGTAAGAAGAATAATTTTAAATTCTATTCTAGAATTAACAGGAAGCCAATGAAGAGAGGCCAATATGGGTGAGATATGCTCTCTCCTTCTAGTCCCCGTTAGTACTCTAGCTGCAGCATTTTGAATTAACTGAAGGCTTTTCAGGGAACTTTTAGGACAACCTGATAATAATGAATTACAATAGTCCAGCCTAGAGGAAATAAATGCATGAATTAGTTTTTCAGCATCACTCTGAGACAAGACCTTTCTAATTTTAGAGATATTGCGTAAATGCAAAAAAGCAGTCCTACATATTTGTTTATTATGGGCTTTGAATGACATATCCTGATCAAAAATTACTCCAAGATTTCTCACAGTATTACTAGAGGTCAGGGTAATGCCATCCAGAGTAAGGATCTGGTTAGACACCATGTTTCTAAGATTTGTGGGGCCAAGTACAATAACTTCAGTTTTATCTGAGTTTAAAAGCAAGAAATTAGAGGTCATCCATGTCTTTATGTCTGTAAGACAATCCTGCAGTTTAGCTAATTGGTGTGTGTCCTCTGGCTTCATGGATAGATAAAGCTGGGTATCATCTGCGTAACAATGAAAATTTAAGCAATGCTGTCTAATAATACTGCCTAAGGGAAGCATGTATAAAGTGAATAAAATTGGTCCTAGCACAGAACCTTGTGGAACTCCATAATTAACCTTAGTCTGTGAAGAAGATTCCCCATTTACATGAACAAATTGTAATCTATTAGATAAATATGATTCAAACCACCGCAGCGCAGTGCCTTTAATACCTATGGCATGCTCTAATCTCTGTAATAAAATTTTATGGTCAACAGTATCAAAAGCAGCACTGAGGTCTAACAGAACAAGCACAGAGATGAGTCCACTGTCTGAGGCCATAAGAAGATAATTTGTAACCTTCACTAATGCTGTTTCTGTACTATGATGAATTCTAAAACCTGACTGAAACTCTTCAAATAGACCATTCCTCTGCAGATGATCAGTTAGCTGTTTTACAACTACCCTTTCAAGAATATTTGAGAGAAAAGGAAGGTTGGAGATTGGCCTATAATTAGCTAAGATAGCTGGGTCAAGTGATGGCTTTTTAAGTAATGGTTTAATTACTGCCACCTTAAAAGCCTGTGGTACATAGCCAACTAATAAAGATAGATTGATCATATTTAAGATCGAAGCATTAAATAATGGTAGGGCTTCCTTGAGCAGCCTGGTAGGAATGGGGTCTAATAGACATGTTGATGGTTTGGATGAAGTAACTAATTAAAATAACTCAGACAGAACAATCTGAGAGAAAGAGTCTAACCAAGATAACGATACGTCTTTGGGATGGTTATGAGTAATTTTTTCTCTAATAGTTAAAATTTTATTAGCAAAAAAAGTCATGAAGTCATTACTAGTTAAAGTTAATGGAATACTCAGCTCAATAGAGCTCTGACTCTTTGTCAGCCTGGCTACAGTGCTGAAAAGAAACCTGGGGTTGTTCTTATTTTCTTCAATTAGTGATGAGTAGTAAGATGTCCTAGCTTTACGGAGGGCTTTTTTTTATAGAGCAACAGACTCTTTTTCCAGGCTAAGTGAAGATCTTCTAAATTAGTGAGACGCCATTTCCTCTCCAATTTACGGGTTATCTGCTTTAAGCTGCGAGTTTGTGAGTTATACCACGGAGTCAGGCACTTCTGATTTAATGCTCTCTTTTTCAGAGGAGCTACAGCATCCAAAGTTGTCTTCAATGAGGATGTAAAACTATTGACGAGATACTCTATCTCATTTACAGAGTTTAGGTAGCTACTCTGCACTGTGTTGGTATATGGCATTAGAGAACATAAAGAAGGAATCATATCCTTAAACCTAGTTACAGCGCTTTTTGAAAGACTTCTAGTGTAATGAAACTTATTCCCCACTGCTGGGTAGTCCATCAGAGTAAATGTAAATGTTATTAAGAAATGATCAGACAGAAGGGAGTTTTCAGGGAATACTGTTAAGTCTTCAATTTCCATACCATAAGTCAGAACAAGATCTAAGATATGATTAAAGTGGTGGGTGGACTCATTTTTTGGGACTTCCAATTTGGATGGACAAGACTAAGAGTCAGGCTTTCAAATGAATTAAAGCTCTGTCTGGGATTTTGATTAATTAATAAGCTGGAATGGAAGATTGCTGCTAATCCTCCGCCTCGGCCCGTGCTACGAGCATTCTGGCAGTTAGTGTGACTCGGGGGTGTTGACTCATTTAAACTAACATATTCATCCTGCTGTAACCAGGTTTCTGTAAGACAGAATAAATCAATATGTTGATCAATTATTATATCATTTACTAACAGGGACTTAGAAGAGAGAGACCTAATGTTTAATAGACCACATTTAACTGTTTTAGTCTGTGGTGCAGTTGAAGGTGCTATATTATTTTTTCTTTTTGAATTTTTATGCTTAAATAGATTTTTGCTGGTTATTGGTGGTCTGGGAGCAGGCACCGTCTCTACGGGGATGGGGTAATGAGGGGATGGCAGGGGGAGAGAAGCTGCAGAGAGGTGTGTAAGACTACAACTCTGCTTCCTGGTCCCAACCCTGGATAGTCACGGTTTGGAGGATTTAAGAAAATTGGCCAGATTTCTAGAAATGAGAGCTGCTCCATCCAAAGTGGGATGGATGCCGTCTGTCCTAACAAGACCAGGTTTTCCCCAGAAGCTTTGCCAATTATCTATGAAGCCCACCTCATTTTTTGGACACCACTCAGACAGCCAGCAATTCAAGGAGAACATGTGGTTAAACATGTCACTCCCGGTCCGATTGGGGAGGGGCCCAGAGAAAACTACAGAGTCCGACATTGTTTTTGCAAAGTTACACACCGATTCAATGTTAATTTTAGTGACCTCCGATTGGCGTAACCGGGTGTCATTACTGCCGACGTGAATTACAATCTTACCAAATTTACACTTTGCCTTAGCCTGCAGTTTCAAATTTCCTTCAATGTCGCCTGCTCTGGCCCCCGGAAGACAATTGACTATGGTTGCTGGTGTCGCTAACTTCACATTTCTCAAAACAGAGTCGCCAATAACCAGAGTTTGATCCTCGGCGGGTGTGTCGTCGAGTGGGGAAAAACGGTTAGAAATGTGAACGGGTTGGCAGTGTACACGGGGCTTCTGTTTAGGGCTACGCTTCCTCCTCACAGTCACCCAGTCGGCCTGCTTTCCCGGCTGCTCGGGATCTGCCAGAGGGAAACTAACGGCGGCTAAGCTACCTTGGTCCGCACCGACTACAGGGGCCTGGCTAGCTGTAGAATTTTCCACGGTGCGGAGCCGAGTCTCCAATTCGCTCAGCCTGGCCTCCAAAGCTACGAATAAGCTACACTTATTACAAGTACCATTACTGCTAAAGGAGGCCGAGGAATAACTAAACATTTCACACCCAGAGCAGAAAAGTGCGGGAGAGACAGGAGAAGCCGCCATGCTAAACCGGCTAAGAGCTAGTAGCTGTGGTAAGCTAGTGGATTCCTAAAAACACACAAAGTGAATAATGTGTAAATAATTTAGAGGTGATTCAGCAGAGCGAGTGCTTTAGTTAAGGCACGTGAAGATTACACTGTGAAACAAATCGTTATCTAGGTAACTAGATCAATCTAACTGCGCAGATTAACAGCTAACAGATACAGCAAAACACAGCTGTGCTCCAGAACAGGAAGTGATACCGCAGTGAGAGCCAACGACCAGTAGAGGCTCAATTTTCTATTGAGTTCAGGTCTGGAGACTGGCCAGGCCACTCCAGGACTTTGAAATGCTTCTTACGGAGCCCCTCCTTAGTTGTCCTGGCTGTGTGTTTGGGGTCATTGTCATGCTGAAGATCCAGCCATGACCCATCTTCAATGCTCTTACTGAGGGAAGGAGGTTGTTTGCCAAAATCTCACAATACATGACCCCATCCATCCTCACTTCAATACGGTGCAGTCGTCCTGTCCCCTTTGCAGAAGAGCACCCCCAGAGTATGATGTTTCCACCCCCATGCTTCGCGGTTGGGATGGTTTTCTTGGGGTTGTTGTCATCCTCTAAACATGGTAAGTGGAGCTGATTCCAAAAAGCTCTATTCTGGTCTCATCTGACCACATGACCTTCTCCCATGCCTCCTCTGGATCATTCAGATGGTCACTGGTGAACTTCAAACGGGCCTGGACATGTGCTGGCTTGAGCAGGGGGACCTTGCTGCCCTGCAGGATTTTAAACCATGACAGCATCATGTGTTACTAATGTAATCTTTGTGACTGTGGTCCCAGCTCTCTTCAGGTCATTGACCAGGTCCTCCTGTGTAGTTCTGAGCTTTCTCAGAATCATCCTTACCCCACAAAGTAAGATCTTGCATGGAATTCCAGACCAAGGGAGATTGACAGTCATCTTGTGTTTCTTCCACTTTCTAATAAATAATCATAACAGTTGTTGTCTTCTACCAAGCTGCTTGCCTGTTGTCCTGTAGTCCATCCCAACCTTGTGCAGGTCTACAGTTTTGTCCCTGGTGTCCTTAGACAGCTCTTTGGTCTTGGCTATGGTGGACAGGTTGGAGTGTGATTGATTGAGTGTATGAACAGGTGTCTTTTATACAGGTAACAAGCTCAAACAGGTGCAATTAATACAGGTAAAGAGTGCAGAATAAGAGGGCTTCTTAAAGAACAATTAACAGGTCTGTGAGAGCCAGAATTCTTCCTGGTTGGTAGGTGTTCAAATACTTATTTGCAGCAGTAACATACAAATAAATTATTAAAAAAATCATACATTGTGATTTCCGGATTTTTTTTTTTAGATTATGTCTCTCACAGTGGACATGCACCTAAGATGAAAATTTCAGACCCCTCCATGATTTCTAAGTGGGAGAACTTGCAAAACCGCAGGGTGTTCAAATACTTATTTTCCTCACAGTATCTCAGAGATTTCAGTTGTGAATTTCCACTGTGAGGAACATAGTGAGGAAATGGAAGACCACAGGCACAGTACTAGTTCAGGCCCGAAGTGGCAGGCCAAGAAAAATCTCAGATAAGCTGAAGTGAAGGATGGTGAGAACAGTCATAGTCAACCTACAGACCTGCTCCAAAGACCTACAACATGATCTTGGTGCAGATAGTGTCTCTGTGCATCATTCAACTATACAGCACACTTTGCACAAAGAGATGCTGTATGATGCTGTAATGCAGAGGAAGCCTTTTTCTGTGTACACACCACAAACAGAGTTGCTTGAGGTATGTTAAAGCACTTTTGGACAAGCCAGCTTCATTTTGGAATAAGGTGCTGTGGACTGATGAAACTAAAATTGAGTTATTTGGACATAACAAGGGGCGGTATGTATGGCTGAAATAGAACACAGCATTCCAAGAAAAACCCTTGCTACCTACAGTAAAATTTGGAGGTGGTTCCATCATGCTGTGGGGCTGTGTGGCCAGTGCAGGTACTGGGAATCTTGTTAAAGTTGAGGGTCACATGGATTCCTGTCAATATGAGCAGATTCTTGAGAACAATGTTCATGAATCAGTGACAGATTTGAAGTTACGCCAGGGCTGGATCTTTCAACAAGACAACGACCCTAAACACTGCTCAAAATCTACTAAGGCATGCATGCAGAGGATCAAGCACAACGTTCTGGAATGGCCATCTCAGTCCCCAGACCTGAATATTATTGAAAATCTGTGGTGTGATTTTAAGCGGGCTGTCCATGCTCAGAAACCAACAAACCTGAGATATTTTGTAAAGAAGAATGGTCCAAAATGCCTTCATCCAGAATCCAGACTCTCATTGGAAGCTATAGGAAGCATTTAGAGGCTGTTATTTCTGCAAAAGAAGGATCTTGTAAATATTGATGTATTTTTTCTGTTGGGGTGCCCAAATTTATGCACCTGCCTAATTTTGTTTCAAGAATTATTGCACACTTTCTGTAAAGCTGATAAACTTCATTTCACTTCTCACATATCACTGTTTATCTGCTATATGATATATTTAACTGAAATTTCTTATCCAAACAACCAATGATTTATAAAGGCAAATCATGAAAATCAGCAGGGGTGCCCAAACATTTACATACAATTGTAACTTTTGATTTGTCATTAACTGCTGAGTGAATTCATCATTTGTCTTTCTCTTTGTTTTTCTGTCTCAGCTGAGAGATGACAGTAACACCACCAGGAGGCAGACTCAGTACCACGTCAGTCAGGGTGAGACAGGAAAACACAACCACAAATTGTCTTTGAAGGCAGCACGAGATCACAAAGATCACTACATTTACACATCATAGAAGAGCTTTTATTCCCCTGGCTCCACCCCTTTGTGGTTTTATAGTCACGTTTGATTAAATTTAAAATGGTGATCAGCCATTGAATAAATTAGTGTTTCCAATAATTTCAATTTATTTTCATTTATATAGCACCAAATCACAACAAAGTTGCCTCAAGGCACTTCACACAGTAAGGTCTAACCTTACTAACCCCCAGAGCAAGAACACCGCTGACACTGGTAAGAAAAAACTCCCTCTGGGGAAGAAACCTCAAGCAGACCAGACTCAGAGGGGTGACCCTCTGCTTGGGCCATGCTACCGGCACAATTTACAGCACGGCTATACAAGAAATTTTGGGAGTCCATGCTGATGCACAGGACGGGAGGGTTTCAGAAACAGACACCACACCCATCTCTGGATGGAGCCGCACCTCAAATAGAGAGAAAAAAAAAACTGAATCAAGCATCAGAAAGACAAATACTGTTGTGTCGACGCGGGTTGAGGAGCGGACCTGCGTCAGACAGAACCCAGCGCTAAAAATAACCAGAAAGCGGTTCCAACAACAGAAACAATTTATTTTTCACCTGTGAATAATAATGTGTACAAAACTAAAAGAACGTCCTTCTGGTGGAGTGACTGTTGGCATGCTCTTAAGCGCCCAAAAGAATAGAAGCCCGGCGCTCCTGGACCCACTACCACCAGACAAACACCCCCCAGGTGGACATGACAAACTGACTCTCTGTGAAGCAAAGAAGAGGTGAGGTAAGTCAGCAGTTACAACAATATCTTTCAAAAGACACACGCTATCAGCAACACATTCAGGTCTGTATTTTTTAACTTTATGCAAATGAGCAGCTTCTCACAACAAGTGGAGGATCACTTATCCTGCACGCCACAGCAGTGAGAAGCAAACTGCACAATTCTCATCACAATTCCAGTATACTGCGTAACAAAACACCAAGTTACTATCAACAATTAGTCGAACACTTAATCACCTTTAATGTGTGCTGACAGCATGTGTCCTCACCCTTCCTTGCTTCACGGGCTCGATGTGTCAAACCCAGGCGCGGTCCTCAGCGTCTCACAAACGGACATCACAAGGTCGAGTTCCCGGCAGTTCTGCTTGAATCACACATGCCTTAAATGCAGAACGCCATCCAATTATCTGCTTCAGCTGAAAGTCTTTAAGGTTGCATGTGAGCACCAGTCACAGGTGCTACACATGATGTTGATGAGGGTGAGGATTCTTCAGCCAGCACCTTCTCCACAGACAAATCAGTTTCCATGCCACCTGAAGAGCAAAGAAAACAAAAGAACACCAAAACATCCAGCCACACCCCCCAACACACAACAAATACAGTATAGTTTGTCAGCATTAAACAACAATAAAATCAGGAAATACTAAGGTGATCGCCGGCCACTAGCCCTAAGTTTCACTAAAAGACCCAGAATTTAGATAAAGTTGAGGCCACGACCCGCTCCATTTACTAATAAAATTAATTAAAAGAGTAAAAAGCATAGTAACATACTATGCCAGTATGGTAGTCATACGAAAGGGAAAATAAGTGCGTCTTAAGTCTGGACTTGAAAGTCTCCACAGAATCTGACTTTTTTTTTTAATTCTTTATTTTCAAAGAGTGGAAAACAAAACAGAGGGAGTCAATTACAGATTGGATCATTACAAGAGTCCACTCTTATTTTTCTGAAAAAGAATAATAAAGAAAGAACACAACAAAATGACAGAGAAGACCATTGCATGTTGTACAAAATTAATAAAGCCAACCATTAAAATGAGTGAAAGAGACACAGAATAAGAATTAGACACCATTACATAAAAGGGATGCAGTTCTGTTTTAGTCTCTCAAGCACCGGTTACTTCCGTGAAATCTGGGCGGAGAGGTTTAACAAATTGGACCCACTGTTTCCATAGTTTGATAAAAACTTTCTTTTTAAGTCTAATTGCAAATGTAACTGATTCCATGACATAAATCCCATTCACAGTATTTATCCACTCTGACACTGTAGGGGGCTCAGGCAGGAGCCAGCGTTTTGTTATTGCTTTTTTGGCTGCTGTTATTAAAACCAGAAAAAGATATTTATTAAAAGATTTTCTAAAATGAATCTCGGTCTTTCCCAGAAATAAAATAGGAAATTGCAATAATATATTTTCACTAAAAATGGATATTAAAACATCCTGAATTTCAACCCAGTAGAATTTCAATTTTGGACATTCCCAAAATATATGCCAGTGACCTGCCTTCTGCTCCCCACAACGTCTCCAACATTCTGCTGCCCCTCCATCAAAATGTGCCTTTTGCTTTGGAGTAACAAAAAAACGCATAAGACACTTCCAGCTAAATTCACGGCATTTATGAGAATTGGTACACCTCCATTGCAATTCACATATATCAAGCCAATCTTCATCTGTTACTGAAAGAGAACCCTCTGCTTTCCATTTATCCCTAATATATTTTGTGGAGTGACTCATTTTTGACAGTAGACCTTTGTAAAGTGTTCCTATTGCTCCTTTAATCATATTATTTTTATACGCCTTCAAGAAAATGACTAAAATTGGATCATTAATGTCGGTTTTATTAATAATATTCTGTTGAAAGTAGTGTCGTAGTTGGAGGTACTGAAAAAAGTCGGAGTGTTGTAATTGAAATTCTCCCTTTAAACTGTCAAAATCCTTCATTTTTCCCTTATGAGTAAGTGAGTAAAAGGTTGTAATACCCCTAGAGATCCACTGTTTCAAAGTATTGTCCAACATATTGGGTTTGAAGTCGGGATCAGTCGCACACCAATGGATTATCTGAATTTTATCATCTAGTTTAAACAATTCTTTTACTTTTCCCCATATTTTTAATTGAGTTGCAATCCATGGATTTTTGCACAAGTCTATATATTTACCTAAGTTTTTATTGGCCAATATTGTCTGGATTGGAGTGTCTGTTATTGACAATTCAATATCTTTCCATCTAGCCTTAAATCTCGATGAGCACATGTTAGTAAGTGGTTTAATCTGAGTGGCAAAAAAGTATCCTTTAAAATATGGTAAAGCAAATCCTCCCTCTCTTTTTGATAGCTGTAGTGTTTTATATTTAATACGTGGCTTTTTACCCTGCTAAATAAATCTGGAAATTATTTTATCAATTTCTGAAAATTCTTTCTGGGTAATTTCCACTGGGAGTGCTTGGAATAAAAAAAGAAAACGTGGAAGCATATTCATCTTTATAGCATCAATTCTATGACTAAAACTAAGAAAAGAAATAGCATTCCATCTTGTTAAATCTTCTTTCATTTTGGACATTAGAGGGATATAATTAATTTCTTTGAGAACTGAAAGGTCTTTTGGTAAGAGGATACCCAAATACTTTATAGATTGCAGTTCCCATTTTAATGGGAATTTTTCACAGAGATGTTTAGGTGGAGAAAAAGTAAGTATTAAATCTTGGGTCTTTTGTATATTCAATTTATATCCTGTAATTTCCAAATTTCAGCAGAATGTTCATTAGTTCCGGAAGAGTAACATTGGGTTCAGAGAGATATACCAATACATCATCTGCATATAACGCAACTTTTTGTTCCTGGTCACCAATAGTAATTCCTCTTATTTTCTCTGATTGTCTGATGCATTGAGCAAGTGGTTCAATATATAGTGAGAATAATAGCGATGATCCCGGACAGCCTTGGCGCGAGTCGCGCTGTAGTGTGATAGACTCTGTGAAGTGTCCATTAATTTTAACCCGGGCCGAGGGTTTATCATACAGTGTGCGAATTACTTGAATAAAATTATTATGTATCCCTAATTGTTCCAGAACTTTATACAAAAACGCCCAACTAACTGAGTCAAACGCCTTCTCAGTGTCAAGGCTCACCAAAAGAGCCTCTATATTGTTTTGATGGATGTGGTGCATGATATGTAGGGACCATCTAATGATATCGTGAGTTTGACGTTGTGAAATAAAACCCGTCTGATCCGTATGTATGAGATGTGGAAGCATCTTCTCCAGACGTTTAGCTAGAATAGTCGTGAACATTTTATAGTCAACGTTAAGTACAGAAATAGGCCTGTATGAACCACATTTTAATTTGTCTTTGCCCTCTTTGGGGATAACTGAAATAACCGCCTCCTTCCAGGATGGTGGTGCTTTTGAATTTTTAAAAACTGAATTACAGGCTTTTAAAAGGCTAGGGGTCAGTTCCTTACGAAATATCTTGTACCAATCTGAAGGGAAACCGTCTGGGCCAGGTGTCTTATTGGCTTTCGACCTAGAGATGGCACTATTTAGTTCTTTCTCTGTTATTTCTGCTGTCAATATACTATTGTGCTCTTCAGATAAAGTAGGTAAATTAAGGGAATTTAGAAATTCCTCAATTTGTGAATCTGTCCCTAAAGGTAGTTGTGTATATAGGCTTTTATAAAATTTCTCAAATGCTTTTTGTATTTCTTCTTGTTTATGCAAAAGAAGACCAGAGTATGAATCTTTTATTTTATATATTGTATTATCTGCCCTTTCTTTTTGTAGCCTTCTAGCAAGGATTTTTGATGCCATAGGGCCCGCCTCATAATATTTTTGTTTCACAAAAACTAACTTTTTTCGATTTCCCGAGTATATAATAAGTTTATTTCGTTTCTTGTTTTTTTAATCTCTTCCAGTATACCTGGGGATTGTTTCTTTTTATGCTCAATTTCTAACTCTTTTAATTTTTTATCCAAGTTTAGACATTTTAATTGTTTTTCCTTTTTATTGTGGGCGCACCAGGATATAATTTTCCCCCGAATTACTGCTTTCAAGGCATCCCAAACTATAGTTGAATCTACGTCCCCAGTATCATTAATTTCTAAAAATTGTTTTATCTCCTTTCTCATGTTAGCCACAAATAATGGATTATTCAAAGTACTTGTATTAAATCTCCAAAGTGTATTACGCAAAGTTTGATCAATCTGTATTGTACAACTGACTGGAGCGTGATCAGATAAATCGATTGAGCCTATATTACAACTGTTAATTCTGTGACGGTCCCTCTTAAAGATAAAAAAAATAATCTATACGCGAGTATGTGTCATGAGGATGTGAATAAAATGTATAATCACGACCCGAAGGGTAAAAATCTCTCCAAAGATCAATTATTCCAAATTCAAACAGCAAATTGTTTACTTTTTTAGACAATATGTTATTAGCTGAGATTTTAGATGAATCTAAATTGGAATTAAGACGTAGGTTCAAATCGCCACCACTGATTACTATTCCTGGAGCACCAATTATCAAATCAAAGACCTTCCTAGAAAAAGAGAAATTACTTCCAGGGGGGGCATAAATATTACAAAAACTTATCATCACATCATTGATCTTACCCGAAACTACTATATATCTTCCATCTTTATCAGTTTCCTCAGACACGTAATCGAAAGGTATTTTCTGTGAAATTAATATCGCCACCCCTCTTCTTCGGCCGTTTTTATAACATGAAAAATATATTCTTGTATAACCCATTCTTTTTAATTTTTCATGTTCTACTGTAGAAAGATGAGTTTCTTGTAACATTACAATTTGGGCATTATCTTTTTTTTATGTTTGATAGTATTTTAGTCCTTTTAATTGGATTTGAGATCTCTTTAACATTAAATGTAACTATTCTAATATCTTGTATGTTCATGGTGTCTTATCTAAAATTAAATAAAATAAAAACCTATAGAGATAACATTTACTTTCATTTAAATTAAAATAGTGCACAAGCGGACTCTCTCCCATTGAACAAACAACAAAAGAACCTGGAACAAATTGAACAATTACACAAAAAATTAAAAAGGTCCTTCCAAGGTAGGGGCTCATGTAAATAAGCCCTGTATGGTCCCGCGGTGTTAAGGACCAGTTAGGGGAGGATCTCACCTCGTGCGTGAGGGAGAGCCCTAATGATGTCTTCTTGCTAGAGAAATATTTTTCGACCCACATAAAGATTCAGTCCCGACTATCTGAATATCTAGTAAATCAAAACAGTACAAAAACAGCAAGTTCTGCAATATAACATAGAGAAAAAAAACTGTCAACTATCATACATATAAAAAGTGAGGATAAACCCACCAAATATAAAAAATTAAGGATACCATTAAGCATTAGCTCCTCTGGATTGCTTTGGTTGTCGGTATGCCTCATTTCTTCTTCCATCGAATTTGCCATTTTCTTACGTCTAGTAGTTGCAACCTTGACCATCTTCTAGAATAAGCCTGAGAGTTGGCATAAGAGTAGCGTTAGGGGGGGTTATTTTCACCAAAACCGTCGGGAGGTCACGTCTCAAGCAGCCATTACTTCCCCAGCGGAACCGGAAGTCCCAGAATCTGACTGTTTTATTGACGAAGGGAGATCATTCCACAGAACAGGGGCATGATAAGAGAAAGCTCTGTGACCCACAGACTTTTTATTCACCCTTTTAATTTAATAAGGGAACAAAGTGATTTATAAATACACAAAAATCAAATTTAACACTTTGAATCTATTAAAATGTTTAATGTGATTTTAATGTTTTTGTTAACACTTATTTTGTTTCTGAGGATCTGATCTTGTCGTTTTGTGTGTGCTTGTTTCATCCTCCAGTCCAATCCCCCTGGGCGGGGCCTATCCGTGCCATGGCCATCACCGTGCCACTGGTCATCATGTCAGCGTTTGCCACGCTCTTTACCGTCATGTGTCGCAAGAAGCAACAAGGTGATTGCATGCACAATCAGGACACATAACACAAACAAACACACACACAGAGGAATAATCCTGTACTGTGCAGTTGTTCCGTGTATTTGAGTTTGTCCGTTTGAAGCCTCGGTCCGTTGGCCGCCGCTGCTCCTTTTTAGATCTGATGTTAAATGTGGCTGCTGCTGCAGTTGGTCACGTGGGCAGCTAGCTTAGCCAGTCAACGTGTGCATTTTTTAATATGATGAATTACTCCAATGCAAAAATAAACCTCGCCCCAGCCCCGCCCATTTTGATGTCACATTGTCAATATTCCGTTTTTTTTTCTTTTTTGTCTGTCTCGTCTTCCTTTCGTAGAAAACATCTACAGCCAGCTGGACGAGGAAAGCAGCGAGTCGTCCAATCAGAGCACAGTACTGAGTGCGGAGCGTCTGTGGCCCCGCCCTAAAGTGTTTATCTGTTACTCCAGCAGAGACTGTCCCAAACACGCCGCAGTGGTCCAGAGCTTCGCCTTCTTCCTGCAGGACTTCTGCAGCTGTGAGGTGAGACAGAAACGGACGGAACAACACATCTGTCACACGTCACGTGGAGATTTAACCACCAGATGTGTGTGTGTGTGTGTGTGTGTGTGTGTGTGTGTGTGTGTGTGTGTGTGTGTGTGTGTGTGTGTGTGTGTGTGTGTGTGTGTGTGTGTGTGTGTGCTTGTTAACCTGTAGGTGGTGCTGGACCTGTGGGAGCATCTGGAGATGTGCAGAGAAGGTCAGATGTCATGGCTCAGCAGACAGCTGGAAGATGCCGATTACATCATCACCATCTGCTCCCGAGGCCTGCGGTACGTTCACACTGGCGCCACTTCCTGACAGACCTGAAAGGGCGGAGCATCACTGAGCACCACTCACGGGTTCGATCGGGTGTTTTTTGTCGGCGTGATCCAAAATGGATTTATTGTCTGACTCCTTTATAAAATCCATATGATATGTCCAGGATTTAGTCTGTATCAGACGATGTGGACAGACGGCCCATTGAGGCCAACGTGCACGTTGTCACATGACTGTGTCCATTCTTCTCCTCCATCCTCCTTGGCTCAGTGGAGTGCGGGCCGTGTCATGTGAGACCCAGGACGGTTGCGACATCATTCATTAAAATTCACTCTCATTCACAGTCAAACCGTAAGTCTGACTAAAAACCTGCCGCCAAACTTTAAAATCGGGAGTCATCGTGGTTGGTCAGCTGGATTTGGACCTGGCTTTGAGAACTTCTTGCACACTTCTTTTCAAGCTTTTGTCGTCTGTCTAACGTGATGCTGCCTGATGTGAACATCTGACTCGACCATTCCCTTCGCTGAGACTCTGTCTTTCTGTGAGATCAGCTGGACCTCGATCCGGATCTGGATTGGAATGTTTCTGGTGTCACAGGCCAGCTCATAGCCCATGACAAGAAATGGGAGGCAAGGTTTAGGCCAATCAGAATGATTTTATTGTAAATAATAAGTAACTTTAAACAAAGATAAAGACAGTGAGATGTGACCTGTCAATATGTAAGATGTGTGCAGTGCCTGTGTGCGTGAGCATGTATGTGTAAAACCAAACCAACACGAACTAAACAAAAACTGGTACCTGTAGGAGCCACCAGAGAGAGAGAGAAGGTTGCTGGAGCCCTGCTTATATAATGACTCCAATTAGACATGGCCCCGCCTCTGCCTGCAGGTGAAACCGCCCCCCTGCAGAACAGAGGCGAGGCCATGACACTGGGAGGCTACTTAATGAAAGTTTTTGTCTTCCGTCTCTTCCAGGTACTACGTGGAGAGGAAAAGCCGGCGGGGAAAGACGCCGGTCAGTCGTCGCAGCAGCAGTTCTCCGCTCGGCGGATCGGGCGGTGACTTGTTCATTGTGGGTGTGGCTATGATTGCAGAGAAGCTGCGGTTGGCTAAGCAGAATGAAGGGGGAGGGGTTCAGGAGCTGAACCGCTTCATGACAGTTTACTTTGATTACTCAGCAGAGAATGACATTCCCACCACGCTGACTCTGGCTCACAGGTACCACAAACTGTTCGGCCAGACAAAATAATAGGAACGCCAACGAATTTAAGAGGGAAAAACTTCCATAACTTTATTTTTTATTTCTTTAGATTTAAGCTGATGGACCAGCTGCCTCAGCTCCTCACTCGCCTCCACTCCGGACTTGTTCCTCAGTCTGATGGTGAGCAGCTGCCAATCAGTGTCTCCAGGAGGAACTACTTCAGGAGTAAGTCTGGACGCTCGCTCTACGTGGCCATCTGCAACATGCACCAGTACATCAGTCATAACCCAGACTGGTTCGAGCAGCAGCTGGCCCCCACAGGAGCCGCCTCCTCTCCGTCACCTCCTACCCCTGCGCCGGCTCCAAGTCTCCCCCCAAAGTCTTCCTGCTCTGCCTCGTCTCTGCCCAAAGAGCGGCTGGATTCCGGATTTTCGCTGAATGAGGTGTTGGTGAGGACGCCAGCACTGGATGGTGAAGACGGCGTCTCACTGAGGAACATGCTCCTTCTGGCTCCCAGGTCCAGTCCCAGTCCCTGTGCCTGTCCGAATCCCGGTGCCTGTCCGAATCCCGGTGTCTGTCCGAATCCCGGTGCCTGTCCCAGTCCAGGGCTGCCACAGTGTTCTCAATCTGTGCCAGGACCTGCCTCCAGGTAAGACCATGTTTAAAGTCTTCTGACTTTGATTTTGGTGTTTGGCGAAGAGTCCAGCACACGTCAGACTGGATTTATTGATGGACTTTGCTGGTTGTAGTCCACCTTTAACAATGTCATGGTATCCAGATTCCTCAAACCTGCTCCTGGTCCTGGTTCATTTCCTTTTGCCTGGGTTTCTTTAAAGCATTATAGCACATCACAGCCACCGTGCTTTAATTTTGTGCAGCTGTGCTTTAGCTAGCATGCTAGCACCACTGCGTCCTGGAAACAAATGCGAGATTACGCAGCTTGAGTCGAGTTCACAGTGAGCCTGATCAGACTGGAGGTCCTCATGTAACAGCAGCACACTGTGATTCATCACTGTGGAGGTCAGAGAGAAAAAGTAGAGCTGATTCGTCAAGGAAGAATGAAAACAGAAAACAAAAGTGAGACTGGCGCCTCCCGGTGATGGCTGCTGGTGCACAGCTGGTCAGAAGAATAGGTATAAGAGCGTCAGTGTCCCTGTTTTCCTGGAGTAATGCTGTGTATGTTACAGTCGGGAGGGGGGTGAACCAAGGGACGCGGAGAACCCCTGGATGCAGAACAGCCGAGGCAATGAGAGTGGTGTTAAAGCACGGTTTTATTAGTGATGATAAGACTAGGAAAAGTCAAAATGTGTCAACAAGACTCAAAGTTTGGAGTCTTCGGCCTGGTGAGGTCCACAGAGGGACGCTTCTCCACAACCAGTGGGAGCTCCAGAGGAAAACTCGTCGGTACTGGGGACTCTTTCCTTTGCCACAGGTGAGGTTCAACAGAGACAGGGTGAAAGGAGGAATGTCCTTTCTTCCTAGAAGGTGAGTCAAAAAAGAGACAAAAGGTGGCAGGGAAAAACTGAGGATTATCTTCTTCTTAAAGCGTGATATCAGTAGAGGACTCCTTCCTCTAAAGGGGAGTGCTCTGAAACGTCTCTTCATAAAAGGTGAGTACCAAACAGAGATTAAGCAGAGCCAAGGAAAGTCTTTGCTTCTTATTCAAAACAGGGTTCAAACAAAAGTCCGTATTCAAAATAGGATTCAAACAAAAGTCTTTCTTCTTAAAGAGAGCGTTCAACTCCAGAGTGCAAAAACCAACTTTTACTCATGATCCAAACAGGAAACACAGAAGGTAGGAAACCTACCAGGTGTCAACAGACAACCAAACACAGACAATGGACCTGCACTGAAGATAAACCGGTGTCACGGTCTGAGATTACCACCAGTCTGAATTTACCAGGTAAAATGAGACTGTAGCAGCCACAGTCTGAACTTACCACCAGTCTGATTTTACCATCTTGGTATATTGAGACTTGTGTGTTACTGACCCTGGTCCAAATTTGCCAAGCAAATATATTAATTTTTTTTTTAATTGGAACCACAAGTAAACCCTGTCAGTTTATATTTGATTGATTGATTGATTGATTGATTGATTGATTATATTGATGCTTATTGATTTAACCATTATAATTCTGGTTACTAGTTACCTAGCTATTCTGAAATTTCCAGCCTGCAAGTCTGAATTTACCAGCTTAGAGTACAAAAAGATATGTACTTACTGTCTTCATCCCAAACATGCTTCTTGGACTGGTTCCTGATGTTGCGATGGTCCTTTTTGTCTGTATCACTGGAGTACTTCCCAGTCTGTAGGAAGACTGTCAGTTGGGACATTTTTTCCTGAATGTTGAAAATCGCTGGTTTCGCTCTTCTTTGGGGTGTGCGTTTTCGTGACATTCATTTTGAGGCTCAGAAACAAGTGATTCCTCCTCCATATTGAAGATCGCCTCAAGAAATGGTAATAAAAAAAATGATCACAAATATAGTCCCACTTCAAATTTTCTGAATCAAAAGTGTGTGTTTCAAAATACGTCTGCTCGGTTGAAGATCGCCGCAAGAAATGGTAATTCTAGACCTCCCGGAAGTTGACCGCGAAAAAAAATCGATTTGCGCATACGCGTGGTAAAATGAGACCGGCGCAAACTCAGACCATGACACCGGAGTCACTGTAAATAGCCTCTCATCAGATACAGGTGCAGACAAACCAAGGTGGAAGTGATAATGTCTAATTATGTGTAGGGACAAAAATGAGCACTACATGGAGGTAGAGCTAAGACAGAGAATAAGACCTGTGAGGACATAAAGGATCACCAGAGGGTGCTAGAAACTGAAAGGTGATAAAACACAACCCTCAAGAACAACATAAAAGGTGAAAATGACGAGATGTGATACCAGAGCAGGAAGCAGGGAGTGACTGTGAGAAGGAAGTGACAAGGACTGCTGAGGCAGATAGAAAATAGAGGAATGAGAGAGAGCAAATGACTAAGACAAAAGCTGGGATAAAATGTGAAAAATAGTAGCAGAAGACAAAACCAACTAATACTGGACCCAAACAGGACGGGACCACAGCAGGGCAGCCTGAATGTGCAGGATCCAGGCGTGGATCCAGGCATGGATCCAGGCGTGGATTCATCTGCGGTCTTGCTGGACTGAGTCCCAGCACCACATTCCATTTCCGGAGCCCAGTTTCCTCTCTGGAGACTTTGTGATGGTTTGGTGTTTGGAGGTTTTGCTTCTATTGTCCATAACGGCTGGTGCTGCTTCTTCTCTGCTTCTTCAGGTCCACTTCTGGAACATCTGCAAAGCCCGCCTCCCGCTCACCTCCGCCCACCCTCCCGGAGGGCATCTGTTCCCTCCCCCCACAGAGTGAAGATGGCCGGCCGCCCCCGCCTGAGGTCCCACCTCCTCGGGATTCTGGGATCTATGATTCTTCAGTCCCATCTTCGGAGCTCTCCATCCCTCTCATGGAGGGGCTGTCACCCGACCAGGTGGACTCCTCCTCCTTGGCTGACAGTGAATCGTCATCGTCCGGGCTGGGTAAGGGGCGCTAACATGTCACGATTCATTTTTTCGTTATTGTCGCCGTTGTTGTCTGTGTGCAGAGAACTTTAAAATCTCATTTGTTTTCAAATGGTTTTTCCTGATCTGGTCTGACCTGCAGGTGACGAGGAGCTGCCTGCCATCACGTTGCTCCGCTGCAGCGCCACCACAGTTTGCAAAGCTGAGCTCCATCACCATCACCACCTGGAGTACAGTGACGGATTTGCACCTGTGGCATCACTGTAGAGCTTATCTGTGACCAATCACATGAAGATAAGTCAGTGATGTCACTGGAGTGCAAACAGACCTGTCCGTCATCCCGCTGTGAAGGAAACGGCTCTGTGGTCTCTGTGGTAACCTGTGAGACAACTTTTCACTTTTAACAATGGTTAACACTACACCTGACAACAGTGGTATGTGGTGAATGTGGTAACCACTGAGTTCATCAGAAATATTTTTCTTTTAACTTTGGTAACCACTGCTTGTAGAACTTTGTCCCTGGGGACCATGGCAACCAGTTTCCTTCTTGAACATGCCTTCCTTGTAACCATGGAAACACTTGCCTGTTGGAACACTAGTAACTGGTAACCATGGGAACCCTTGCCTGGTAGGACACGCCTCATTGGTAACCATGAAAACACTTGCCTGATAGGACACGCCTCATCGGTAACTATGGGAACACTTGCCTAGTAGGGCACTCCTCACTGGTAACCATGGGAACACTTGCCTGATAGGACACGCCTCATTGGTAACCATGGGAACACTTGCCTGATAGGACATGCCTCATTGGTAATCATGGGAACCCTTGCCTGGTAGGACACGTCTCATTGGTAATCATGGGAACCCTTGCCTGGTAGGACACGCCTCATTGGTAACCATGGGAACAACTTGCCTGATAGGACACACCTCATCGGTAATCATGGGAACACTTGCCTAGTAGGGCACTCCTCACTGGTAACCATGGGAACACTTGCCTGATAGGACACGCCTCATTGGTAACCGTGGGAACACTTGCCTGATAGGACACACCTCACTGGTAACCGTGGGAACACTTGCCTGATAGGACACGCTTCATTGGTAACCATGGTTATAACCATTTTATACAAAAGCCGAGTTTTTTGTTCTGACTGGAGGATTTTTGTGGACAAGAAGGACCCAAACCATTGGGTCTGGGTTCTCTGGTTCTGTTGTCCTCAAAGACTGTGAATGAATGAGGACGTTTTGGATGACAATGAAGACATTCTGGGGCATAAAAGGTCAACAGATGTCACGTCCGTGAACTGTGTTGTTTAACAAAATGTAATTTCTCACTTTTGTTTTTAGACAGAAAACATTTTCAGGTTTTTCAGCAAAAACACGTCCAAAATCTTCACCTTCAGTTTTAAGCTATCAGTCAGAACCCGGTGTTGCAGGCCAAATGGTCCGCCCCTAAAAATCAGTCCACCTTTTGCATCTGTGCATGCGTCATTTTGGACCACAGCAGCACGTCTGAGACGGAGTCTCTTCACCCAAAGCAAACAGATGGATTAATGTGATTATTAACCATCAGATGACAAAGGTAAAACCTCTTAAATTATTCTAACATTAGTTTTAAGCAGAAACTTGAAGAAATTCCGTGACGCTTTGAAATGACTGACGCGCAGTGAGCACATCTGCTAGCAGCTCACTTAGCCATAGCGCTCTGATCGATTCTGCTGCCTTTTATGATGAAATAAAGCTGAATTTATGTGGAAATGATTGATGTACAAAAGCTTCAGATATCTGTCACTGAGACAGATGATGACTGGAGGCAGTTTGAAGCAGAAACGAGGTGATAATCTGTGAACCATCAGGGTGGAACGATTTTTAGGGGGACCGTTCGGTTGGTGACACCTGTGCCGTTAAACGTGCCCCATATTGTTTTATAATATCAGAATAAAAATAATCTGGTTAATTTATAGTGAAATTATGGATGTATTGTCTTTAATCTCAAAGAACAAATCCGAACAACATGATGGTCTGAATTATGACATAAGATGTTTGGACTCGTTTCTCACTATGTTTTCCTCCTGGATTTTATGTTCATGCATCAAAATCTCCTTGAAACTTAAAAAACCTGATGTGGACTCGCCGGCGAGTCCATGGACCCCTGAGGCTTACACGTCCATTTTGACTGAACTTGTTATGTGTCGGACGCAGCCCGGAGAACCGACCAGCGTTTGAAGGACCCAGTATAAAATAAGCAGAGCACGGTACAAAGGATAACAGAGTTTAATAAACATAACAGTGCTGTGAAAAAAATATAAAAGTGCGCGGTCTGGCGTGGTGGTTTTGCGGTGCGCTCCCAGCAGCGCCAACGGTCCGGAGCCAGAACCAACCCGGACCCAAGGACCCCGCCGACACCCCCCAGGTGGCCGCGACAAACCGAGTCTGTGAAAGAAGGAATCATTATGTGAGTCCACACTCAACACACAGAGAGAACACTCAAAGGTGCACAAACAGCAAACACTTCCTGGCTTAATTACTAATCAGCTTCCCACCCTGCAGGCATGGAACACCCAGTTCACAAAACTCCACTGCAGAGGAAGCTGATTACATGACCAACATACAGCTCAATATAATAAGGTGTGAGGGACACCACATTTACTGACTGTATAAATGTTAGTCACAAAATCTAACGTACCTCAGGAAGTGTGCTGACGAGCGTGAGACCTCACCCCCTCCTCTTTCACAGACCATGCATCAAACCTGGACGTTCTCTGCATCCACTGATGATGAGATGGCTCCCGAGACGACGATCTCACCCGTCTGGTCACAAGGTCGAGTCTCTGGCAAATACACACTGTGTACTCCAGTCTTAAATGCCACCATGTTCCAATCCATGTAGATGCACCACAGCTGTGAGTCCTGACGAGCCGCAGGTGATCAGCCTCAGGTGATCAGGGTGAGGTCCTGATAAACTCAGCTACACAGCCACTCAGTCCCAAATGCAAGCCACCTGGAAGGAAAAACAAAAGACAGGACTGAAAACAGAAACAAAAGGCAGCCAGGCCCCCCCAGCCACACAACAGAACTCTTCAGGTGACATCATGTTCTGGTCGAGTCTCTGAGCTGAGATCGTAAGACTCAGTGCCCTTGATCCTGTCTGAGAATCAGTCAGTGTAGTCTGGAGGACGGGTTCAGATCTCATCTTCTGCCAAGAAAACTTCTCTTCTTCATAAGTGATCATTTGTTCTTTCTCTACAGTATTTGCAGTTAATTTGGCGGTACAATGAGTGACCTATTGTTAATGCTCGTTAATGAGCGGATTGTCACTGGGTGTTAGCGTGTATGTTTATGCGCCATCATTCTGGTCCATTGCGTTTGAAATCCTTGGGCCACTTTTGACCTAAACCTTTAGCGATCACATTAGTTCCAGACTGAGTCAAGCCTCATGTTCCCACTGTGCCATGTTCTCTCTGGACCAAGTCAACCTTGTATGCAGTCTGTCCGGTCACTGGAGCTTGTCTCTCCTTCAGAGCTCTGACTGGTCTTTTGGTGGCTTCCTTCACCATCTTCGTGCACACTGACTGCCTCATTCTGACTGATCCAACTGAAAATGTCAAATATTCAGTGGAAATGTTTTTGTATCATCTTCCAGGTGAACTTTGTTTTCTTCATGACATTTTGAAATCATAAAGTGTTTTTATGAAGCCCACAGGCTGAGGCCGTATTACAGGCAACATACGTATTTGTACTTTCCAGAAAACACCTATATTCACCTAATTTTACAGTGAAAATTAAAGGTTTTTTTTTGTGTTGTGATTGTGCAGAGAGGAAAAAAAAACTTTTAAAAGTTCAGCATTTAGCTGCTGAACCAAATCTGTCTAACAGTTGCTTCTGTTGAATAATTAATAAGGGAACTGTAAAGGTATTTCACAGCAAAAAAAAGACTAGAATTTTTTTTTCAAAATTGTGAAAGCAAAATTGTGAATTTTGTGACCCTATCTGAGGATGTTACACTTGAGATGAAGAATCATTACTTTCCATGATTTAAAATTCCACAATGTAAAGTTTCAGAGAAGAAAATTTTCCTTATTGAACAAGAGAACATTTGATGAATATTTCACTGTCATAATTCTTTAAATGTGCTCTGAGTGTCAAAGGTTTGACTAAAACCAGGTAACATGAAATTATGTTTGTTCATTTATAAAAGCTACAAATTTTTGGTGTATTTTAATCTTGAGCAAACAGGATCATAATCACACGGAGTTTCTTGTTTCATCTCCTACACCATAATATATTGAATATTGTTTTTGTATATTTAAATGTATCAGATATTTTTATGTATATTTTAATATTTTATTTGTGTCATAAAGCAGTGAGGGCATTTTGTTTTTATACGTATGTCTCAATAAAGATTCTGAACATCAGCAGCTGTGAAGTTTATAAAAATATGTTGCTGATCAGTTGAGTTTATTAAAAGGAATATTTGGAAATATTTTATTTGGTGTCTTTCACTTCTGTGTAGTCACATTCATATTATTTACCCCTTTTTAAAATAAAATAAATGTCTCCGATTTAGAAACTAGAATTCCCGTCTGTTTTTGCTAAAATGTCTGAAATAAAAAAGAAGCAGCACAAACCAAATGCGTGCGCACACATTTATTTTCTAAAGGTACAAAAAAGGTATTTCTGATTTCCAGCTCTAATCTGTTTATTCACAATTTACTCACTTCAAAAAAGAAGGCTTTATTTTTTAGAAAATATTTGAATGATAAAAATCACGTCATGAGATTGAAAGAAACGGTAAATGAGGAATAGAAACGACTAAAAGTTGTTCACACGCGGAACCTGGTTCAAAGGCACAAAGGCAGCCGCCCTTCAAAATAAAAGCAGGTTTGTCCTGAAGGGGGCGCTAGAGGAAAACTCATCGTACTTACATTTGATAAGAGTTCAGCTGATGAGTTTATTCCAGACATCGGTATAATTAAAAAACTAAATTGTTAGAGCTGACAAGAGTCCAGTATCAGAGATGTAATGATATAAATGCCATTTTAATGTTTATCTTTGCCTCAGTCATCTCATTTAATAAACATCTTACTGTCACCGAATGATCAGTTATTCACCAGGTTTATTTGATCCCGAAAGCAAATGTACATAAAACCTGTAAAAATAATACTTCCCTAAACAAAAGCAGAAACATTTATTTCTCAAAAAACAAGCGACAATAAAACGACCTGAAGGCAAAGACAAAATCGAGAATATGACTAACAGCTTAAACGTCAATTGATATAATACAAATAATACACCAATTTATTTTGTTATTGATTAATAATTGGCCATGAACAAAAATCTCCTTTAATGATTTTATTTATCTGGAAAATAATTACACCCTTCTTTTATTTTGGACATTTTTTGGTTTGAAGATGTCACCTTGGTTTTGATGTAAGACTTTATTGTTATTATTATTATTTTAAACTTTCACGCAGGAACGCTTTTAAAAAGGCATTGGCTTTTATTTTGAAGTGCTTCCGGGAATTTACCGGGTAACTTGACGATAAAGTCTCCCAGCAGCCCTCCGTTTGTTTTTTTTTTTTTTAGTTCTAGTCTCGAGATAAATTTGAACTTTTTGAGTTTTTTTATGTTTGGTTCTGTTTCTTGCACCTTGTTAGACATTTCGCGAGTCGAGCTGCGGCCTGATGCCGGGAGGAGAAGAACGAGAACCGGATTCAAGGTGAGCGGCTGCCCGGGAAAAGGACAGGAAGTCAGAATGTCAACGTTTACTTTCCTCAAGAGACACCACGGGACAGACAGAGAGACAAAACACAAGAGGACAGACAGAGAGAGACAAACACAAGAGAACAAAGAGACAAAAAAGGACACAGAGAGGGAGAGAGACAAACACGAGGACAGACAGGGAAAACGAGAACACAGAGAGAGAAAACACAAGGACAGACACAGAGAGACAAAACGAGAACAGAGAGAAAACACAGGAGAGAGAGACAAAACAAGAACAGAGAGAGAGATGATACACAAGGAGACAGACAGACAAATAAAACACAAGAGGACATAGAGAACAAGGGGACAGACAGAGAGAGAGACAAACACAAGAGGACAGAGAGAGGGAGAGAGAAAACACAAGGACAGACAGACAGAGACAAAACGAGAACAGACAGAGAGAAAACACAAGGACAGACAGAGAGAGAGAGACAAAACGAGAACAGAGAGAGAAAACAAGAGGACAGACAGAGAGAGAGAGACAAAACGAGAACAGCGAGAGAAAACGAGGACAGACAGAGAGAGACAAAACGAGAACAGAGAGAAAACAAGAGGACAGACAGAGAGAGACAAAACGAGAACAGAGAGAGAAAACACAAGAGGACAGACAGAGAGAGTGAGAGACAAAATGAGAACAGAGAGAGAAAACAAGAGGACAGACAGAGAGACAAAACGAGAACAGAGAGAAAACACAAGAGGACAGACAGAGAGACAAAACGAACAGAGAGAGAAAACGAGAACAGAGAGAAAACACAAGACGACAGACAGAGGGAGACAAAACGAGAACAGAGAGAGAGAAAACGAGGACAGACAGAGAGAGACAAAACAAGAACACAGAGAAAACACAAGAGGACAGACAGGGAGACAAAACGAGAACAGAGAGAGAAAACACAAGAGGACAGAGAGAGAGAAAACACAAGAGGACAGACAGAGACACAAAGCGAGAACAGAGAGAGAAAACACGAGGACAGACAGAGAGACAAAACGAGAACAGAGAGAAAACGAGGACAGACAGAGAGAGACAAAACGAGAACAGAGAGAAAACACAGGAGAGAGAGACAAAACAAGAACAGAGAGAGAGATGATACACAAGGAGACAGACAGACAAATAAAACACAAGAGGACATAGAGAACAAGGGGACAGACAGAGAGAGAGACAAACACAAGAGGACAGAGAGAGGGAGAGAGAAAACACAAGGACAGACAGACAGAGACAAAACGAGAACAGACAGAGAGAAAACCCAAGGACAGACAGAGAGAGAGAGACAAAACGAGAACAGAGAGAGAAAACGAGGACAGACAGAGAGAGAGAGACAAAACGAGAACAGAGAGAGAAAACGAGGACAGACAGAGAGAGACAAAACGAGAACAGAGAGAGAAAACAAGAGGACAGACAGAGAGAGACAAAACGAGAACAGAGAGAGAAAACACAAGAGGACAGACAGAGAGAGTGAGAGACAAATGAGAACAGAGAGAAAACAAGAGGACAGACAGAGAGAGACAAAACGAGAACAGAGAGAAAACACAAGAGGACAGACAGAGAGACAAAACGAACAGAGAGAGAAAACGAGAACAGAGAAAATGCAAGACGACAGACAGAGGGAGACAAAACGAGAACAGAGAGAGAGAAAACGAGGACAGACAGAGAGAGACAAAACAAGAACACAGAGAAAACACAAGAGGACAGACAGAGGGAGACAAAACGAGAACAGAGAGAGAAAACACAAGAGGACAAAGAGAGAGAAAACACAAGAGGACAGACAGAGACACAAAACGAGAACAGAGAGAGAAAACACGAGGACAGACAGAGAGACAAAACGAGAACAGAGAGAAAACAAGAGGACAGACAGAGAGAGACAAAACGAGAACAGAGAGAGAAAACACAAGAGGACAGAGAGAGGGAGAGAGAAAACACAAGGACAGACAGACAGAGACAAAACGAGAACAGAGAGAAAACACAAGAGGACAGACAGACAAAACGAGAACAGAGAAAACACAAGGACAGACAGAGAGAGACAAAACAAGAACAGAGAGAAAACAAGAGGACAGACAGAGACAGAGACAAAACGAGAACAGAGAGAGAAAACAAGAGGACAGACAGAGAGACAAAACGAGAACAGAGAGAGAAAACACAAGAGGACAGACAGTGAGAGACAAAATGAGAACAGAGAGAGAAAACAAGAGGACAGACAGAGAGACAAAATGAGAACAGAGAGAGAAAACAAGAGGACAGACAGAGAGAGAGAGACAAAACGAACAGAGAGAGAAAACAAGAGGACAGACAGAGACAAAACGAGAACAGAGAGAAAACACAAGAGGACAGACAGAGGGAGACAAAATGAGAACAGAGAGAGAGACAAAACAAGAACAGAGAGAAAACACAAGAGGACAGACAGAGGGAGACAAAACTAGAACAGAGAGAGAAAACACAAGAGGACAGAGAGAGAGAAAACACAAGAGGACAGACAGAGAGACAAAACGAGAACAGACAGAGAGAA